>NC_090175.1:6328208-6380708 GCF_024679245.1 Pseudorasbora parva | reverse complement strand
TGGCCATGTTTACAGATTTTTTTTGCTGCACGTAAGGTTCCTAAGAGCACAGTGTCCTCTATAATCCCTAAATGAAGATGTTTGGGACAACCAGAACCCTTATTATAGCTGGCCGTCCGGGCAAACTGAGCTATCGGGGAGAAGAGAGAGTTAAAGAAGAACCCAAAGATCACTGTGGCTGAGCTCCAAGATGCAGATGGGAGATGGGAGAAAGTTGTAGAAAGTCAACCATCACTGCAGCCCTCCACCAGTCGGGGCTTTATGGCAGAGTGGCCCGACGGAAGCCTCTCCTCAGTGCAAGACACATGAAATTTGCTAAATAAACACTGGAAGGACTCCAAGATGGTGAAACATAAGATTCTCTGGTCTGATGAGACCAAGGTAGAACTTTTTGGCCTTAATTCTAAGCAGTATGTGTGGAGAAAAATTTCACCTGTCCAATACAGTCCCAACAATGAAGCATGGTGGTGGCAGCATCATGCTGTGGGGGAGTTTTTCAGCTGCAGGGACAGGATGACTGGTTGCAATCGAGTGAAAGATGAATACGGCCAAATACAGGGATATCCTGGAGGGAAAACCTTCTCCAGAGTGTTCAAGACCTCAGACTGGGCTGAAGGTTCACCTTCCAACAAGACTGACCCTAAGCACACGGCTAAAATAACGAAGGAGTGGCTTCACAACAACTCCGTGACTGTTCTTGAATGGCCCAGCCAGAGCCCTGACTCAAACCCAATTGAGCATCTCTGGAGAGACCGGAAAATGGCTGTTCACCAACGTTTACCATCCAACCTGACAGAACTGGAGAGGATCTGCAAGGAGGAATGGCAGAGAATCCCTAAATCCAGGAGTGAAAACATGTTGTATCTTTCCCAAAAAGACTTTCCCAAATGGTTGTATTAGATCAAAAGAGTGCTTCTACTAAATACTGAGCAAAGGGTCGGAATACTTAGGACCATGTGATAGTTCAGTGTTTCTTTTTTAATAAATCTGCAAAAATGTAAAAAAAAAAAAAATCTGTGTTTTCTGTCAATATGGGGTGCTGTGTGTGCATTAATGAGAAAAAATGTACTTAAGTGATTTGAGAAAATGGCTGCAATATAAAAAAGAGTGAAAAATGTAAGGGGGTCTGAATACTTTCCGTACCCACTGTATGTATGTAATCAATAATATATCCTTTTAGCTGATTAATTTATGGATCCAAGAAGTAATAGACAGATAATCGTTATAGCTCTAGAATATTATATTTTATTATATAAAATTATTTATTATCAAATGAATAAATAAATAAAAATATATATACAATAAAATAAATAAATAAAACCTTTTACCTGACTAAAACACACACATTGTTTGCTCATTTTCACGTTTAATCTTCTGTGATATACTGGAAAACCTTCCATCAGATCTATCTTGTTTGTGAACCTGTTACTGGCAGCGGCTGCTGGTATTTCGCCTGACGCTAATTCTGACTCCTGTCAATGCCAGCCAGCGAAACATTGATGGAGCTCGTTTGAGACACTTACAGTAATCGCTCCTCTGGACGCAGCTTTACCTGCCTGTGAACGGCTCATGTGAGAGCTGAGCATCTGTACCTGTCCGCTGACCCAGCGCTGACCCTGGAAGTGATGCGGACCGCTCTGGGCGCTGTTCATCCGGTCCAGCAGCGCGTCTTTGAGGAGGATGGAGAGCGCGCGCAGGATGAAGGAGCCGAACAGGTTCATGTGGATGTTGTTCCTCATGCAGTGCAGCTTCCTGTGGGAAAGACAGATGCCCGTGGGAGAAGGGATGTGACAAACAAAACCTTATTTCACAATGTGAGAAATTTTCTTTCACAGTAGCGATGAATGTATGAAGCAAAGAACCTGTTCAAAATTAATTAGCAAAAAGACCTGCATGATTCTGGATAAATTGACGACCACCATTTTTTTTTATTTCAAACAGAGATCACAATTCTCGAACTAAACACAATTACATTCATTATAGGCTCTGACAAAATGATAATCACTGCAGTCCATTCAAAATGTGCAAATAATCTGAATTATTATCATTTTTTTAAATGGGTTGAGTGAATAATTCAATAACTTACTCAATGTTTTTGAGCGAATCTCTTGATTAAACGATTCAATACATCGCTCATAAAGACTTCACTTGTTTCATTACTGTATGAATCAGCGTTTTTGAGCGAATCTCTTGAATAAATGATTCAATGACTCACTCATAACAACATCACTTGTTTCATTACTGTATGAATCAGGGTTTTTGAGCGAATCTCTTGAATAAATGATTCAATGACTCTCTCATAACAACATCACTTGTTTCATTACTGTATGAATCAGGGTTTTTGAGCGAATCTCTTGAATAAATGATTCAATGACTCTCTCATAACAACACCACTTGTTTCATTACTGTATGAATCAGGGTTTTTGAGCGAATCTCTTGAATGAACAATTCAATACATCACTCCTAAGACCTAACAGTGTAATTAATTATTTAAAATGCCAAGTTACTTACAAAAAGTGATTTGCTCCATAGTTTTTGCTTATGTAGATATGTTTTCATATCCAAGCTATAAACTGTTATCTTCTTTGATAATTAATCACAGAAATAATGATACTGTAAAGCTGTTTCATATATGATAACTGCTTTCAATGGATCAGTGGCAACACAAACACATATCTGTGTCTTCCCTTATGATTTTGTCCAATGTTTAACCAAATCAACTATAAACAAAAAACCTAAATAGTAAGCCACCATTGAAACTGTTAAATCAATGCTAATGTGTCAATGCTAATTTCGCTGAATCAACATCACTTTTGCACCCGCAATTAATGCTGACATTTTTATTATTTTATTTCATCCAGAAATCAAAGGTAATGAGATTGATTCACTGTTACAATGTGATGTTGGTTTAACATCATGCTTGCACTCTTAGAAAATAAACCACAACAAACCACATAGCCTGAAATCAACTGAAGATAAAAGAAGACCATAAATATATAAAGATCTCAGCAGAAGCTCTTACTGAGAATTAACAGAGGTTTGATGTTGATGATTTATTTGTTTGCTCACCATTATGGAGATCAGTGTTTGCTTTAGTTGGGTAGTTTGACTTGGCTTTTATGTGAGTTTGTGTCCTTTGTAACAGTGTTTACTGAAACACATAATTAAACAAACCCAGACACAAAGATGATCAGATGATTTATTTTTTAAGCACATTAACATTAAACGTTGATTCAATGGTGGCTTGCTATCTGGGAATCAACTCAAAAATAACCGAATAAACCGGTTCTAAAATGTCAAAGTTTGTCGATTTGGACATGCCGGTAAATCTGACTTTCATCTCTGCCTGTTGTTTGATTGGTTCATTTTGAACAGGTTCTCTCTGCTTATTGGCTAATTCCGTGCTGAGCAATGAGTACTACTTCAGATCGTGAGTCTCACGTCATCAACCTGGAACTAAAGTTCAATTCTGTGAACCAGCGCGACCGGTTACAGGCTTAAAAGAATGATTTTTTTTCAAGAATCCAGCACCACTAATAATATATCGTCATCGTCATCGCGATCAGACACACGTGTTGAGCTGCTAATTACCTGAATGTGGCCAGGATGGCCAGCGCGAGAGTTAGCGCCGCCAGAGACAGTGAGTATCCGACGGTGTACATGGCTCTGAACTTACTGAGGATCTGACCATACTGCTTCTACACACACACACACACACACACACACACACACACACACACACACACACACACACACACACACACACACACACACACACACACACACACACACAGGGATTAGCTGACCGTTAGGGGCATCACTCAAAACATCATTAAGTCATTAAACAGGAGCGTCTCACCTGTCCAGGGTCGTCCTGCTCACACTCGCTGGTGTTTTTCCCATGAGCCCATCTGCCATCAGCGCCGCACACGCGGTAAACCAACCCCTGATGAACTGCTCAAACACAGCGGAAAAACTCACCGGTCACACACACACTGATTCTAATACACATTACATACATCAACACCAGTCAATATTAATGAGATCATCAGCGAGGCTGTTGTTTTTAACGAACACTACAGATAAAACTATTAAAAACTGTCCCCGGGAAGTGAAATAAAACGGAAATAAGTAGAAAATAAATAGCAGATGAAAAAATAAACTTAAAAAAATAAACCTAAATGAAAATTAGAAATGTTGCCTTGGCTTAAAATAAGTTGAAGAACTAAACTGTAATAAAACTATCACTGAAATTAAAATAAATTATATTATATTATATTATATTATATTATATTATATTATATATATATATATATATATATATATATATATATATATATATATATATATATATATATATATATATATATATATATATATATATATATATATATATATATATATATATATACACACACAGTCAAACTAAAATACCACTAAAAAAAAAAATCTGGTGTCTAAATATTTTTTTAGTTTGACTGTATACACACTGATTAGGCATAACATTATGACCACTGACAGGTGAAGTGAATAACACTGATGATCTCTTCATCACGGCTCCTGTTAGTGGGTGGGATATATTAAGTGAACATTTTGTCCTTAGATTTGATGAGTTAGAAGCAGGAAAAATGGGCAAGCGTAAGAGTTTGAGCGAGTTTGCTGGTAATAAGGTGTAAGTCATTGATGAGTGTAAGGAAGGCATTTATCCTGTTATAAATCTGAAGTGAGAACGCAGCTTCACTCGACTGTTGCACAAGAGCGCTAGTTTGGAGGATTCATCATTAAAAAGCCTATATTTGTGAAATGACTTCAGGATGTCGTGTTCTCTCTTTCTTCATGGTGTAAAAACACACTCATGAGTTATTAATAGTATATTCGCTTGACGATACATCTGTCCCCTAATTACATTACAAAATCTCCATCACTATAAGATCAGAATTCACAAACATTACATTTGGACTGATAATGTAATAAGTTGCAGTCTGTTTCAATGTGCTTTTAAAGCATGAATTATAATTAAAGAAAGATATTAATAATTTGTTTTGCATCCAAAAGGTTTTAGAAGGTCAGTGCAAAAATGCATAATAAAGAACAGATATCACTGCACCATATTCTTTACAGTCAATATTATTGAACAACTGAAAAACAGATCACTCTCCTTTTCTTTTTAAAGGGGTCATGAACTGCATTATTTTATAATGTTTCCTGGGGTGTATTTATAATGGCTGCTGTGACTTCAGTGTAAACTGCTGTGATTGGCTAGCATCTTTACATATGAAATAGCTAGTAACATTTTTTAGCATGATCTTACTATTAAAGCTAACTGATCGTGAAAAGCTTTGATTATAGCATTATATTTAGATTTACTCGACTGGAAGGTAATATTGTGTTTAGTCCAGTGATCCTCTATCTCTCCCCTCTCCTCGTCATCTCACTAACACTCCAGTGGGCGGAGCCAAAGGTGTGATGATGTAGAAGGGCCGTTGATCTGATTCTGCTGAGGAGGTCTATTAGATTCACAAACTTTGATCGCAGTTCGTGTCCACCTGAGTTGACGTCATTCCCCTCTGTCTCTTTTTCATTGACGTACGACTCACATTTACTGGGGAATATCCGATTTGACATGGCAGACGCTAATGCCCGTATCCGATTCATATCGGATTTATTCCCACATATGAGTGAGGCCTGAAGCCGATCTGAGGATATCGGAATCCATGCGTTTTTTCCTGCTAACACGTTCCCATTTTATATCCGATCTGTGCCACACGAGAGGAAAAATCGGAATCGGGTCACGTGAACCATGCAGTGTAAATGGGGCCTTAGAAAACAAGAGGACTGTTATTTAGCGAGTTTAAGACGTACACTGAGTGCCTTACCTTTGCGGTACCAGGGCAGATACCAGGGGCAGGACACGTTAACCGTGGTGCCGGCGGGGCCATCGGGCCAACACACATACTGATCGAACGTCCTGTTACACACCAGCCCTGAAACACTCACACACAGAGAGCAAGACTTCAGCTGTGATGGAAACACCAGTGCATCGTGACCACAGCAGCTGTTGATCAGCGAGTCTGACCTGAGGCCGGCGGCGTGGTGATGAAGCTCTGAATACACTCATTGGTGTAGATCCGCCATTGTTCCTGCAGCAGCTTCAGAGATTTTCCAGAGGACACCTGCGGATGTTACAGGCCACTTCACAACCGACTACACATTCACAGTCTATCTCTGCCATATTACAGATCAAGACACACATGACTACAGAGAACACGCTAGCACTTCATGCTATACACAGAATTCATATAATATAAGGACACTATTTACTTCATTACTTCATTTTACTATGGTATTATTTATATACTATTACAGTATTTATTCATATTTAATTTGTTTTTTCTGTTTGTTTTTTTCTTTTTAATTTGTTATGTGTTTTTGTAACTATTAAAAATGACAAATCACTTTAACAAAAATTAAAAAAAGAAAATATATAGTTAAAATATTTCTATTTAGCATTTTTTTTATTTTAGTTGTAGACATTTTGTTTCAGTTTTAATTTAAACATTATAAACATTATGTATTTCAGCTTCAGTTAGCTCCCAAGGCAACATTTCTAATTCCTGTTTACGCTTTTTACGCATATTTATATTTTATTTTAATTACCAAAAGCAATTGTTTTTTCTATAAATATAATAATAATATACTATAATATAATAACTATTTATTTCAGATTAATTTTAGCATCATTTATATACTATTACAGAATTTATTCATATTTTTATTAGATGTTATTTGTATTTTTCACTTTCATTTTGTAACGTGCTTTTGTCATTTCTGTTAGATTTTTTTTATAAAAATGTCTATTTAGCTTTATTTCAATAACTAATTGTTTTATTTAGTTTTAGTTACCAAAAGCGACACTGATTTGTTTAAAAAAACAATTTCTCTTACGGTTCCTCCCACAGAACTCAAACGTGATTCGTTCATCGTTGTACTAAGAATATCTCTGCTTCAATAACAGTTCAACTCAAATCAACAGCAGTCATTTCAATACGTCATTTAGCACAACAGACTTCCACTGCTTACAATATGGCAGATGGAGTGGGTGGACAAACAGGTGGAATGGGTGGAGCTAACGTGGAGTGGGTGGAGAAAACAGCTGTAGTGGGTGGAGATAACATGTGGAGTGGGTGGAGCGAACATGAGGTGTGGGTGGAGCTAACATGTGGAGTGGGTGGAGCTAACATGCGAAGTGGGTGGAGCTAGCATGGGGGTGGGTGGAGCTAACATGTGAAGTGGGTGGGGCTAACATGTGGAGTGGGTGGAGTGAACAGGTAGGATGGGTGGAGCTAACATGTGGAGTGGGTGGAGCGAACAGGTAGGGTGGGTGGAGAAAACAGTTGTAGTGGGTGAAGCTAACGTGTGGAGTGGGTGGAGCGAACAGGTAGGATGGGTGGAGCTAACATGTGGAGTGGGTGGAGCGAACAGGTAGGGTGGGTGGAGAAAACAGTTGTAGTGGGTGAAGCTAACGTGTGAAGTGGGTGGAGCGAACAGGTAGGATGGTGGAGCTAACATGTGGAGTGGGTGGAGCGAACAGGTAGGGTGGGTGGAGAAAACAGTTGTAGTGGGTGAAGCTAACGTGTGAAGTGGGTGGAGCGAACAGGTAGGATGGTGGAGCTAACATGTGGAGTGGGTGGAGCGAACAGGTAGGGTGGGTGGAGAAAACAGTTGTAGTGGGTGAAGCTAACGTGTGAAGTGGGTGGAGCGAACAGGTAGGATGGTGGAGCTAACATGTGGAGTGGGTGGAGCGAACAGGTAGGGTGGGTGGAGAAAACAGTTGTAGTGGGTGAAGCTAACATGTGGAGTGGGTGGAGAAAGCAGTTGTAGTGGGTGGAGCAAACATGTGGGGTGGG
This sequence comes from Pseudorasbora parva, assembly GCF_024679245.1. Taxonomy (NCBI): domain Eukaryota; kingdom Metazoa; phylum Chordata; class Actinopteri; order Cypriniformes; family Gobionidae; genus Pseudorasbora; species Pseudorasbora parva. The sequence goes on along the minus strand of NC_090175.1, from coordinate 6,372,801 downwards.
TGGAGCAAGCAAGATGTGTGGGTGGAGCTAACATATGTAGTGGGTGGAGCTAACATGTGGGGCGGGTGGAGCCAACATGTAAAGTGGGGCGGAGCTAACATGTGGAGTGGGTGGAGCTAACATGTGGAGTGGGTGGAGCTAATAGACAGCAGACAAATGGCTAGTAGTGACTAATGACTTAACTATGCAGATCTTCAAGCCTTTATATAATGTAAATGAATTAGTTATACGGAAATGTACCCCCCTCACAGTTGTTAGGAAGGACAAAATTAGCCGTATAGAGCAAAATCACAATTTGCCCCAGGCTGTAAACATGTGTTTTTTCTGCTGTAAAGTTGGGTATTTTAACATGGGGCTCAATGAGATTCTGCTCCTTGCAGTTTAATTCACTGTATTGGCTTCAAGAGAAACTGTGGGAGGTTGCCACTTGGTGGATGTGGGCCGGATCTGAGCCGACACTGTGTTGCTGTCTGGGTTTCGCATGTCAAAATGATGCAATAAATGCTGTCGATGGAGTTGAACTTAATTTGTGTTCATTTATTTTTTCCAAGAATCCCAGAGATCCTGATGTGGGACCTCTCCAATAGACAAGAGCATCTCCAAGATTTTAATTGACGTTCATTTGTAACATGAGGATTATTAGATGCTTCCTCAAACACGGGTCCCGCACCTTACATACGCCTCAAAAACACCTGAGATAAACGATTCTTCTGATCTAGTCCTGCTAATGATGCCGTTTTAATCTGCAGATGGAACACCTTCTTTCATGTTGAAGTACATCAGATCCTTTTATGAGGCTGGAACTCATTAATGATTAAAAAATCTGCTTCTTCAACAGAACCTGATCACATCTCAGTGATAAAGTCCATAAAGAAGTTGACATGAGTTGAGGCTCATTAAGAGACACACTGTGGTTAATAAATCTGATGATAACGTCAATCATTAGCTATGTTTCCTTACACTTTTTTATGCGTATTTTGGGATATCGCACATCGATACATTTTCTATCCGATACGAAAACAGGCACATAAACTACGATGGAAATGCATTTTTCAAATTAATTCATCGATGCACGTCACCAGAAATGTGACTTTGGTAATGCAACAGCAGTAACCAGCGGAAAAATCTTGGTTGAAAGATTGCTGTTTTGGTCATTCAGGAGTCAGTGGTCAAAGATGCTCGGTACGTTCCCAAACCTCAGCACCTGCCTCTGAGAGCAAGACTACACGTTTATTGAGACGCAAATCGTTTATTAGAATTGAAAATGATTATATATGGTGGCTTGTCCAACATTGTAAAAACATTTTGTTGGCTTAACTAAAACTAAGTAACCTGGTTGCCTTAAAATTTGGAGTTCATTGAAATTAAAAAATTGAGTTGATACAATGAAGGAAATTGGTTTAATAAATAGAAACTCAAAATATTATTGTTTTTGAAGCACATAAAAAATTGATAAAACAATTTGGCATGTTTCACTCTTCCATCACAAATAAAACACACACAATTACCCAATATGCGTACAAAATCTTTTAATAATATTTGAATAAAGCTTGTCAATTATCTAAAATGTTAATCGTGTTAACTCAAAAATGTAAGACAACCAGGTAACTTATTTTCTAAATATTTTTTTTTAGTGTATGTTTCTTAGTGACTCTTAGCTGAAGTTCATCAGGAAGTGACGATTATATTCTCTGTGACTCTTTGGATGGAAACGGTGCCTTATTCACAAATGGACTGCATTTATATAGCGCTTTTAACTTTTTCAGACCCTATGGCCATCCAAAGCGCTTTACATTTTTGCCTCGCATTCACCCATTCATACACCGACGGCGGTGTCAGCCATGTAAGGCACCATCCAGCTCGTCGGGAGCAGCTGGGGTTAGGTGTCTTGCTCATGGACACCTCGACACTTGGTCAGGTGGAGCCGGGGATTGAACCACCAACCTTCCGGTTTGTGGCCAACCTACATGAACCACTGAGCCACTGCCGCCCTCAGAAAAAAAAAATGTTTTATGCGATATTGAAATTCTGCGCATAAGTTACATTCTCAACTTTGGATGGAAACATAGCCAGTGAGATGATTTAATGTCCTGAAGGAGCACTGAAGGCATTTGACCTCAAAAGAAATGGATTGTATATTTAACAGATCTGTGGATGTTGATGATAAAGATATACACTGCACAAATCATTTCATTTCTGCATTTTCATCTTGTTTTCGAGTAGGAGTATCTAAATATCCCCAACACAAGATGCACTTACTGTGAAAATTAAACATGACGAAACTTTACGGTTTGAAGGATTTTTAGTTTTCTTTATGAATTTAACAAAAACTATTTATGTTTAAAACAAGGAAAAGACCATTTAACAATGATATAAAATATATTAATGTATTAATTCGGTCGGTGATATTTAAAATAAAAAAAATAAAAATAAAGTAAATGTTTTTATTTAACGTAAATACATGTTTAAAATGATTTCCATTTCAAATAAATGCTGCTCTTTTGAACTTTTAATTCGTCAAATAATCCTGAAAATACTATTTATCACGGTTTCCAAAAAATAAGAAGCGGCACGACCGTTTTCAACATTGATAATAATCAGAAACGTTTCATAATGAAGGATCATGTGACACTGAAGACTGGATGCAGGATGCTAAAAATTCAGCTTTGATCACAGGAATAATACAATATTTTATACATTGAAAACTTTAATTTAAAATGGTAATATTTCACAATATTACGTATTTTACTGTATTTCTAATCACACAAATGCAGCCGTGGTGAGCAGAACAGACTTCTTTCACACACATGAACTCATGTAACGGTCCTGATGTTGACCGGTAGTGTGTATAGAGGGTGTTTGACCTGAGTGTGTGCGGTCAGTGTGAAGAGGATCAGCAGAAGACAGACGGACATTCCTCACATCCAGCTCATCACTCGCTCTTCATCACACCACCTGTAGAAATACACACACACACACGTTTGTTTTTGTGATTGTGGGGACATTACATAGGCGTAATGGTTTTATACCATACAAACTGTATTTTCTATCCCCTTACACTGCCCCTGCCCCAAAACCTACCCATCACACACACACATGTTGGTCTATGTGGTTTACTGGGACTCTCCATAGGCGTAATGGTTTTTATACCGTACAAACCGTATTTTCTATCCCCTTACACTGCCCCTGTCCCTAAACCTACCCATCCAACACACACACACAGCCCCTAAACCTACCCATCACACACACACACACACAGCCCCTAAACCTACCCAATCACAGGAAACATTCTGCATTTTTGCTTTCTCAAAAAAACATCATTTAGTATGTTTTTAAGGCCATTTGAATTATGAGGACATTTGATATGTCCTCATAAACCACATTTATAGTGTAATACCCATGTAGTTATACAAATTTGTGTCCTCATAAACCACATAAACAGGCTCACACACACACACACACACACACACACACACACACACACACACACACACATATATACACACACACCCCATCACAAGAAACATTCTGCATTTTTACTTTCTCATAAAAACTCCTCCTGTGTGATTTATAAGCCTTTTGAAAAGTGGGGACATGGGTAATGTCCTCATATTCCACCCTCTCCTGTAATACCTGTGTCATACCCATGTCATTATACATGTTTGTGTCCTCATATGTCACACACACGCACATGCACACACACACACACACACACAGTTAAAGAAAGAATTAAAGAGCAGGAGTGTTTGGAAGGGGTTTGAATGTGAAAGTTCTTCACACACATTCAGTTATGAATTAAACTCATTTGTTTTCCCCTCACAGAAACGGCCGTGATCATTGTCGTCAGGATCAGACTCATACAGTGTGTGTGTGTGTGTGTGTGTGTGTGTGTGTGTGTGTGTGTGTGTGTGTGTGTGTGTGTGTGTGTGTGTGTGTGTGTGTGTGAGATATGAGTAAACTCCTATTTTGGCCAAATCCCTGCAGAGCATTCGGAACGGAAGAGATTCGCTCCTCAGATTTCCCACACTGACATTCCTCTGGTAACATGCCATCATATATCTCTCTCTTTCTTTCTCTCTCGCTCACACACACACACACACACACACACACACACACACACACACACACACACACACACACACACACACACACACACTGTAATAATAAGTGCAGAAAACATGACTGATAATCTGTTTTGCTGGAAAAGATCTGCTCCGTCCAACAGTCCCCTTCCACACGACAGCAGAATGTTTTTCTGAAGCCGGAGAACGGAACGAAATCTGAAACGTTTCTGCAAAAAACACCTTTACCATGGTAACATTTTTGGCTAAAACGTTTCAAATTCCATTCCGTTCCAATCTCTCTCTGCTGGACGTCCGTCAGTGTGTGTGTGTGTACTCCAGCCCTGCAGAGGAACGTCTGCACATGAGGCAATTACTGCTAGTGGAGCATAACCACAAAAATGTATACACATACATACACACACACACACACACACACACACACCAGACATAACATTATGACCACCTTCCTAATATCGTGTCGGTCCCCCTGACCCGTCGAAGCATGGACTCCACTAGACCCCTAGAGGTGTGCTGTGGTATTTGGCACCAAGATGTTAGCAGCAGATCCTTTAAGTCCTGTAAGTTCCGAGGTGAGTCCTCCATGGATCGGATTTGTTTGTTCAGCTCATCCCACAGATGCTCGACTGGATTGAGATCTAGGGAATTTGGAGGCAGAGTCAACGCCTCAAACTGGTTGTTGTTCTCCTCAAATCATTCCTGAAGCATTTGTGCTTTGTGTCAGGAGCATTATCTGCTGGAAGAGCCACAGCCACCAGAATACGGTTTCCATGAAAGGCTGAACATGGTCTCAGCAATGCTTAGGTAGGTGGAGCGTGTCAAAGTAACATCCACATGGATGGAGGACCCAAGGTTTCCCAGCAGAACATTGCCCAAAACATCACTGCCTCCGCCGGCTTCTTTCCATAGTGCATCCTGGGGCCATGTGTTCCTCAGGTAAGACACACACACACACACACACACACACACACACACACACACACACACACACACACACACACACACACACACACACACGTTTGTTTTTGTGATTGTGGGGACATTACATAGGCGTAATGGTTTTTATACTTTACACACTGTATTTTCTATCCCCTTACACTGCCCCTGCCCCTAAACCTACCCATCACACACACACACACACACACACACACACACACACACACACACACACACACACACACACACACACACACACACACACACCAAAGCCATCCAGGTGATGTAAAAGAAAACGTGATTCCTCAGACCAGGCCGCCTTCTTCCATTGCTCCGTGGTCCAGTTCTGATGCTCACGTGCCACTATTGGAGCTTTCAGCGGGGTCAGGGGTCAGCATGGGCACCCTGACAGGTCTATGCCGCCCCATAGACAACAAACTGAGCTGCTCTGTGTATTCTGACACCTTTCTATCAGAACCAGCATTAACTTCTGGAGCAGTTTGAGCTCCAGTAGCTCGTCTGTTTGATCGGACCACACGGGCCAGCCTTCGCTCCTCACGTGCATCAATGAGCCTTGGCCGCCCATGACCCTGTGGCCGGTTCTCCACTGTTCCTCTTGGAGCACTTTTGATAGATACTGACCACTGCAGACCGGGAACAGCCCACAAGAGCTGCAGTTTTCTCTTCTATTTTAACTCCTAAACTTGAGCAGAAACTGAAATCGAGCTGCGATATAGAGATGATGTGAAACGCACCTGTGAAGTCTCCTGAGGTTTCAAACTAAACAATTATCTGAGCAATGAACAAAAAGTCACATATTTTCCTTCTTTTTCTTACATATTTGCTTTCCATTTTTCCATTTTAAACTGGTAAAACGGCTTCACCTCTTTTGTGTGATTCGACCCTTTACTGCTTCACAGCTGGAGAAAAAAGATAACCGGAGGGAGGAGAGATAAGGTGTTCAGGGTCTAAAAGGGTTAAAAGCTCCAGAATGAACATACATCCTGCAGATGCTCATTAATTCAGAGAGAGATACGGACCGCACACAAGCCGCATGGCATTATGGGAAATAATGTTTCCAGTCTATCACCTCAGATAATATACGAGGAGAACCGGCGTCCAGCTGAGCCGCTCACAGTTATACCCTCCGTCTTTACCACGGTAATGGATGTTTTAATTAGAGGCCTCAGACTCTAAAGTTCAGTGTGTTTGTGAATGATTTCTCAAATCAGGTCTCTTCCATTTTCAGCTGGAAAAATTCACAAAGACAAACATTCAAGGAGCCGCATCTACACACCAGAAGATCAGAGATTCACACTAGAAAACACCTTACACAAACACACACGACCCTGTGGTGTGTATGTATATATATATATACAATCCTTCACGTTTTAACAGAGACTGGAGAGAGAGAGGGGATTTACCATCAACAGAAATGAAGCTTAATAACCAAAACCTCTGCTGACTATATCATTTAGCCATTGTGTGTGTGTGTGTGTGTGTGTGTGTGTGTGTGTGTGTGTGTGTGTGTGTGTGTGTGTGTGTGTGTGTGTAATGGTCTGAGTAATAGGCTGAATTAGCTCTGGATCTGAAGTGGACTGCGTGCCGAGCCTCTTTAGCTCATTGCTTTTTAAATACTCTCATTATGCGTTTTTTTAAATGAATCATCTGAACGTTTATTGATTTGTAGGAGCTCAAGTAGCGTTTTCAAAAGCAATTAGGATCATTCACACAGAATATAAACAGTGCATGAATCAGCTGCGTATCTCAACCATTAGACGTGTGTTAAATGAGAACGTCTTCAGTCCTGCTCCAGCGTGACGTGTGTAATGCGGCACATTTATGCATCACAATATTTCATTTTCCCCACATAAGCGAGACTGCTGGAGTGTGTTTCCAGAGTAAATAATACTTTACACTTTATATGATTTATATAAATGTCATATTTTTTAAAAATAATTTTATATATATATATATATATATATATATATATATATATATATATATATATATATATATATATATATATATATATATATATATATATATATATATAATGTTTTATATAATAATAATATTTTTTATAATAATATATGTACACACATTTTCATCTGGAAAGTCAAGTTTCTGGTCATTCAGTTTTACGGCAAAACTCACATCATGAAAAAAAAAAATTAACTACACACCTATTTGTTTGATTTTGTCCGCTAATGATTATATATTTGTATTAATTTATTGTTTTTCTCTGTAATGAAGGTCTGTGTGTTCAGTGGATTACGACTCTCAGTTTCCAGGTGTCCCATCGCTGCCAAGCACAGCTACACTTTTTTTTTTCATTTATTAATATGTATTTGTGTCAAAATGACAAACATCTTTTCCTATTCAATTTTGTCTGGAAACGCTTCCAACATTTAGCAGACACTTTTTATCCAAAGTGACTTACAACTGAGGAGTACAGGAAGCGATCTGTCATGAAGAGGCAAAGAAACGCAAAAAACTGCCTTAAATTCAAAGATTTGGACATTACTCTGAGTAGCATAAGCTAGAATATGGAGACAAAAGAGAAAAATGGGAAGAATAAGTAGATTTTTTTTAATCATAAAACTTTCAAACAGATGACTAGAAAAATAGGAGTCTGTTCCATCTCTAGCATGCCCGTGTTTTCGGCACGGCTCGAGCCGTATTGCAGGCAGTGTGCAAGCTCTAACTGATAACATGGGGACCAAAATAAAAACACACACACCACACAGCCAGTGTGTAGCCGGCCTTAACTGTAAACGTTCAATGCAAATTGATAACATACAAAGGAAATTAAATTCATCAAAATCATTTGATGAACGAAGCACACACACACACAAAAAGACAAAGCCCTAAAATGGACAATTATTCTGCATTATCTCAACTATTTTTCAGACAAATAATCATCGGTCAAATTTTACAGTCATGACGCCCTTAATTAGAAAGCACAAAGCAGAGGAAGGATAAGAAGTGTCCAAGTCATTGGATATACCTTGTAGTAATTAAGTCCCATAATTAAGAAATTTAAAAGAGATTTAGAGCAATGACTCTGGCATAGATACCGACTTCACAACAACAACTGTAGCCCGAGAGCTTACTCAGCTTGAGTTCAATGACAGACTGAAGGCCAGGGCTAAACGTCACAGGACCTCTGAGCTCCAGTTTGCCCAGGAGGCATCTGCGAGTCTCTGCTTTGAGCGGGGAGAAGCTCCAGCCGTCTGATGATAAACGTCTGTTTTTCAGCCATTAGATGAAACGGCATGTTTGGCGTAAACAAAATACTGCACATCATCAGCAACACGGCATCCAACTGTGACGCACGATGATGGTGTCGGAGGCACGCTGAGGGACGTTTGAGATGAGACGCATGCAGGAAAACATAAGGAAACCTGGATGGAGTCTCCAACAACTGGGAGAAGATTTATTTCCCGGCTGGATAATGAAACAAAGCCAAAGCTATGCAGGAATGCCTTGAAAACAGAGACATTTGAGTGTTCAGAGTTCAAACAGAAGACTAGTGAACGCTGGGGGGTGAATACTTATGCAATTGATTTTGTTTCTGAAAACCCAACCGGGCTGTAGAAATCTTTCACTTTGACATTAAATAATATGTCTCTGTTGTTCAGACTAAAGAACAACACATTCCTTGGTTGTTCAATTGGTGTAACACAACAAAACCAACAACATGTCTCGTTTTAAAACACAACTGAAGCTTGTGTGAAGCTGTGCACCTGGGAAACACTTTTGGCCCACATATACTAAAGAGTTTACTAAACACACTTTTGTGTGTAAAATATATGCTCAAGTGCAAAAAAAAAGTTATTTTGAACTATCTATTATCAACAAATCCTGAAAAAGGTATCACGGTTTCCACAAAAATATGAAGCGGCACAACTGTAAGCAACATTGATAACAATCAGAAATGCTTCAAATTAGCATATTGTAATGATTTCTGAAGGCCGGAGAAGGCTAATGATAAATGCCCAAATATAAAACAACTGTTCGGAGTATTGCCCGTGTCTAAAATGAAGAAAGAGGTACAGTGGGGGTATTTTTCCCCCTGGGTAGGGCTGGGCGATATGGCCAAAAATTCATATCCCGATATAGCTAATTTGATATCCCGATAACGATATGCATAACGATATAGCAATTTTTCAGTTAATTCAGTTTATGAATAGTCTATACAAAATTGCAATGTGGAAATGCAGTTTGAAATGATATACAAAACAAATAAAGGTAGTATGGACTACATTTTTATTTTATTTAGAACCTTTTTTCAAGCAAGACAGTTGGTAAAGTTAACACCTGCCTAGGGATGTTAACCGATCAAAGTTGTCGGTTGAAAAAAAAAAGTGATCTCTAACTTAGGCTATTATACAGTGGACTAAACGCTACTACAGTTAGCCATCTCATTTCAAAATCTCTTTGTGTGAAGTGAACATATCCCTCGCACTCAATTTTTCATAACTCGCCTGTTTGTACTTAATAAACCAATAAAAACATTTGACGCGAGGTCACAGCGTTTGGGTTTGCGTGCTCACAAGGTTTGCAAAAAGTAAACACTAACAGGCTAAACACTCGAGGTTAGAGCCAGAGCAGACGACAGTATGAAGCGTGCATTTCGCTTAAGATGGGCTTACATTTGGAAATGTATATTACATCTTCATTTCAGTACACATAAGGTGTTGATCGTCTTTCTTTATTATTGTTAGCTCTAACTCGAACTAAAGCGACGTCTCTTCGGAGCTGTCATTTTCTTAAATGAGCCGCGGCAATGTTACAAATGAGCTTCTAAAGCTAGACAAATAGACTTTATTTTCAACGCGATCAGCTTGTACCCAAACCATTTTGAAACTAAGGAGCCATTTGTCCTCAAATTGCAAACAAGCTCCTCGGCGGCGCGTTTGCGGGACTCGTGTTTCGCGCTGTGGGGGATTTTAAAAAAGTGACGTGAGTGGAAGGGAGTGCAACAGTTTGAAAGCAGTAGTTTTTTTTTTAAATTTATTTAGTCAAATCTAGGCGTTTAATTGATTTTCACTATTATAGATTAATGCATGATTTTTCATCGTTTAAGGCAATATGGTGTCTAAATAAAACTCTCTGTGATGTTTTTAAAGAGGAGTCGTATTTTTATTTCTTTTAGAAAATGATTTTTATTGGTTTGATATTAATGGTGTTGTTTGGCATTGTGTGATATTATTTATTTAGTTTCTGTGAATCGTAATAAAAGGGGTTTTGAAAAATATCTCTCTCTCTCTCTCTCTCTCTCTCTCTCTCTCTCTCTCTCTCTCTCTCTCTCTAATGTAAACAGTGATTTCTCATTAAACATTCATCAGCATTTGATCACACACAGCCTGATTTTAATTGATTGTGAGTTCACTGATATATTCATAGTTAGCATCATGTCTGATATTAGACCGTGTGGCTTTCTGTCTGGATAGAAAGTCCAGAAACAGAAGCTCCTGATTTACATGAAACCATAAAGTAGGAGCTTAATATGAAATCCTAGAACTGAGACAGATTTGAATGAATAATCGATGATTTTGTGTAAGTTAATGTCCATTAAAAGAGCAGTTTCTGACACCCATTAGCACACGTTTTCGCTGAGGTTGCGCAGTTCAATGAAATGTCTGGCAATATCAGGCGCACTTAAAGGAACGTCACGAGTGACACTGAGAAAACATCTGGCAACGTCAACGCTTGGATCGTTGCTCTTCAATTGTCCTCGAGTGGCCTGAAGTCCAGCAACATTAATCAGAGCAAAGTTATTACTGAGAAGATGAAGGTTAAAATGAACATTTGACAGCATCTGCGGCGGCCAGAATGAATATTGAACATATAATGAGCAAGGAGCCATTTTATTTAATGGGATAGTGGAACGGAGAGTCCGGTTGGTGATTTTATCTTTTATATTTGTCAGGTAACTGTGTGGTAACCGTACCCTTGCAGATAAATCCTCCTGGACTGACTCGAGGGCTAACTCTCGTGTTTGAACCCTTAAAGATCCAGAACCTTTTAGGGGCGCCTGACGTGCCTCTACTTTTCTTAGTTTTTCTCAGCCATTTTAGCAGTTAGGATCAAGTGCCATATATCATTTTAAACAGGAGAACGTGACGTTTACATTTAGCTCATGTGGTGTCCCAATTTTACATTTGTGTAGTCTAAGAATGGATTTAATTAATATAATTTCAAGAAAACCGGCAGGAAAATGTAGTATTTTTACTGCAGTAAAAATACTATTTTTTTCTGCCACGTCCACCACATGCGAACTCAAACAGAACTGCATGAAGTTTGGATTTTTTTTCCCTTTAGAAAGTTAGACGTGGTTGTTTATAGACTTCAGATGAAATTGTTTCTACTTGTAACAATCCCTCAGCAAGTTATAGCCATTTATTATAATATTATTCTAGGCGTTTCTAGGTTTTTGAGTGAAAACAGCTGTATTTTATTTACTGACAATGTGTCCTAAAAATGTAAAAAATTAAGTAAATAGAAAGATTGATATATAATAACAACACTGAAACAGACGTAGTTTGTCTGTGACGTAGTTACTTCAGTTCATGTAACAGTAAATTATGCATAAATACATGTAAATAATACTCAACCATAACATTAACTCTATAGTAAGTACATGTGAGTGAATAAAAAGTAAATCTATCTATCTATCTATCTATCTATCTATCTATCTATCTATCTATCTATCTATCTATCTATCTATCTATCTATCTATCTATCTATCTATCTATCTATCTATCTATCTATCTATCTATCTATCTATCTATCTATCTATCTATCTATCTATCTATCTATCTCTCCAGAAAAAGAGTGAGCATGTGATGTGTCTTTGTTCAGATTACACTGAACTACACGAGGTGTTTCTGCTCTGGTGGATAAACAGATTAAACACCGGCTGGCAGTTCAGAATGGCTTTCTGTGACTGCGAACACACTTTCACACACATCTTTTTGTGTGAAAGGAGGGCAGGTTGAGCACTCAGGACAGATCACACCATCATCGACGTGGCCGAATGTGTGTGTGACAGAGAAGACAGAGTTGTTTCCTGCTGAAGAGACTACGTGACCAACACACAAGAATACACATTCAATATGTTCAAATGCCACTGTGGCCGCGGCCAACATCAACATGCCACACACACCATATGCAGTCATTACTCCGTGGCAAACCATGCAAGATTAATGTTGTGTGTGCAAATGTGTGTGTGTGTGTGTGTGTGTGTGTCTGCGGGTGATTAAGTGATCTCTGATGTCATCAGTATCCCAGCATTCCACTGCTGCAGATGTTATCAGTCCTACTCCAAAACACACACACACTCACGCGCACACAGACACACTTGCACTCACACACACTCGCACAAACAAACACAACCTCACACACTCTCTCGGCGCACACACACAGACATGCATACACTCCCCCACACACATACACTTGCACAAACAGACACTTACTCACACATACAAGTGCATACCCACATACATACACACACACACACACACACACACACACACAAACTCACTCTTCCACATAAACAAACATACATGCACACACTTACACACACACACACACACACACACACACACACACACACACACACACACACACTTACACACACACACTTATACTTGCACACGCACATATGCGCACACTCACTAACGTGCACACACTCACACTCACTCTCTCTCTCTCTCTCTCTCTCTCTCTCTCTCTCTCTCTCTCTCTCTCTCTCTCTCTCTCTCACACACACACACAAAATCATTTTTGCTTATTTGAACACCTTGTCATGAACCTAATATAAATATATAATACTATAATGTAATGTGTTTAATATTATAATGCCACATTACAAAAAATGAATTGTTCTAAAAATAGCTATACATTTATTTGAGTGATTTTTGTGTTTTGTGAAACGTGACGTAGACATGTTTTTATTCATCGACATCCTGAGGATTCAAAAGTGTGAGACCGCATCGAAAGTTTGAGTTCACCAAAACACTGAAGGCCTTCTCATTCACGCACGGCTTTCAGTTTCTAACCTGCATTGTTATGCAGAAAATTTAACATTTCTATATTCAAATAGCACAGAATATGCAAAATAATGCAAATTAGAAGCAATTTAGACTTCACATTATATACTGGACATGTGTTTGATAATGAGCTCTCTCTCTCTCTCTCTCTCTCTCTCTCTCTCTCTCTCTCTCTCTCTCTCTCTCTCTCTCTCAAACTTCTCCTCTGATTGCTAGATAGCTCATTCAAGAGATTGATCCTCCTCTTCCTCCTCATCATCAGATCTTCCTCAGCACTCTCTGAAAAAAAGGTACAGTGCTGTCACTGGGGCGGTACCCTAAAGTAGAAAAGTGAAAAGGTACATCTTTGTGCCTTAATCTTGGAACATACTCTGCAAGAACAAAGAAATTTGTTCGTTTTCTCGAGGTGGCAAGAACCAGAACAAAGTTTGTTCATTCATACTTCACGAGAAAAGCAGGTGCTGATCATCTGCGTTTCTCCGCATTAACCACACCCTCTTTAAATATATGACCAATCACACAATAGTTCTCGGACACCCGCAAGAAAAAAGTTCTGCTCAGGCGATGTGTCGAGAACAAGCTGCGAGAACTCCCAAACCGGGGCTGCAAGAACAAAATGACGTCATTTTGTTCTTGCAGCCCTGGGAGCGAGAACTTTTTTCTTTGTTCTTGCGGAGTATGTTGAAGCCTTTACTCACCCCTAAACGGAACATATTAGTACCTAAAAGGTACCAGTCCTTTAAAAGTGTGTGTTAGTACCTTAAAGGCTCATATCAGTACTTTAAGAGTGTGTATTAGTATCTTAAAGGTACATATCAGTACTTTAAGAGTGTGTATTAGTATCTTAAAGGCTCATATCAGTACTTTAAGAGTGTGTGTTAGTACCTTAAAGGTTCATATCAGTACTTTAAGAGTGTGTGTTAGTACCTTAAAGGTTCATATCAGTACTTTAAGAGTGTGTGTTAGTACCTTAAAGGTTCATATCAGTACTTTAAGAGTGTGTGTTAGTACCTTAAAGGTTCATATCAGTACTTTAAGAGTGTGTGTTAGTACCTTAAAGGTTCATATCAGTACTTTTAAAGGGGGTTGAAACACTCAGTTTCAGTCAGTGTCATGTCAATCTTGAGTACCTATAGAGTAGCATTGCATCCTGCATATCTCCGAAAAGTCTTTATTTTTTTTATAATTATATAAGAAAGATGCGCTGTTCCGAGTCTTTCCGAAAAAAGCCGAGCGGGTGGGGGCGTGTCGTGTGAGCGGAGCTAAATAGTGACGTGTGCAGCAGCGCGCTGTGTGTTGAGTCGAGTGCGTCGTAAAGCTGTGTCATCCATAACAGCGGGAAAAAAACTTTATTCAAAATAAAAATATGGCTTTTAATCAGATACAGCCATACATCTATGATCCGGAATCAGACCCAGAGGCTGCAGTTGAACAGGAGCAGCAGCAAAAACGACTAGAGCAGGACGTCTCTATGTGGTACAAGTTATACACTAACTATATAATATGCTTAGCGACTTGTGTTATTTACATATTTATACTTGAATTATATCGTCGTATTTTTGTCTTTGAAGGTGTACATGTGGGAAGTGCAGTTGTGCACGTGTGTGTGTGTGTGTGTGTTTACGCGTGGTTTGTGTAGACAATTGTAACGTTAGTAAGCGGACTGGTTTTGCACGGGAGGCTAGTTAACGTTAGTGTTTACATAGAAAGACACGGAATAGTAGCGCATTTGAATGAAGAAGCGTGCTTATTTTGTTCAACATATTTCCCCACTCTTTGTGTATTGTTGTTTGGAGTGCTTTTACAATACACAAACATAAAGTTACACATATAGTGGCCAGCTAAACAAATGTACACGCACTACACATCGCATGCTCCATTGATCAATTAACTATACGTGATCATGTTTGGGCTACTTGATGAGCATAGACAAAAACACAGACATTTGAAGCAGTCTTACTCACCGCCCGCGGTTCTAACAATGGGACTGCTCCATCCTTCAGTATTAGGCGATCGGAAAATCCTGTGTCGAGCTGGGCCTTGTTTATGAAACAGTCGGCACCGAAATGCAGCGAACAGATATAAACATTCGCGCAACTCAGTTGCTGATCCGGAAAAGCAAATTACATCCACTGTTGCCTTAACGCGGGGTTTTTGGGGAATCTGTGCAGGACTGTCTTGGTCTGGCAACCAAAAACGCACTTTTTTGGTGACATTGTTATGTGCACATCACCTGTTCAGCAGCTTACGAGCCAGCGCTTTGATGGGCGTAGCCTGTTGCTTTCGCTCTCTCCCTCGCTCTCTCTCACGCGCTTCCGGTAGAATTGTCCGTAAGGCCCATACAAGGAAATTCCGCCCCCATTAACGTCAAAGGGGACGCATGATCTCAAAAAACTTGCCGAAACTTATGACTAACCGGAAGTAGTATTTTTGACAAAGAAATACTCCCATCAAACGTCCACCTTAACTTTTGAAACTTTGTCTATGTTTAGTATGGGATTCCAAGTCTTTAACAGTGTAAAAAGATCAGTATGCATGAAACAGCATTTCACCCCCCCTTTAAAGGTTCATATCAGTACTTTAAGAGTGTGTGTTAGTACTTTAAAGGCTCATATCAGTACTTTAAGAGTGTGTATTAGTACCTTAAAGGCTCATATCAGTACTTTGAGTGTGTATTAGTATCTTAAAGGCTCATCAGTACTTTAAGAGTGTGTGTTAGTACCTTAAAGGTTCATATCAGTACTTTAAGAGTGTGTATTAGTACCTTAAAGGCTCATATCAGTACTTTAAGAGTGTGTGTTAGTACCTTAAAGGCTCATATCAGTACTTTAAGAGTGTGTGTTAGTACCTTAAAGGCTCATATCAGTACTTTAAGAGTGTGTGTTAGTATGTTAAAGGCTCATATCAGTACTTTAAGAGTGTGTGTTAGTACCTTAAAGGCTCATATCAGTACTTTAAGAGTGTGTGTTAGTACCTTAAAGGTTCATATCAGTACTTTAAGAGTGTGTATTAGTACCTTAAAGGTTCATATCAGTACTTTAAGAGTGTGTATTAGTATCTTAAAGGTTCATATCAGTACTTTCGAAGTGTGTATTAGTACCTTAAAGGCTCATATCGGTACTTTAAGAGTGTGTATTAGTATCTTAAAGGTTCATATCAGTACTTTAAGAGTGTGTATTAGTACCTTAAAGGCTCATATCAGTACTTTAAGAGTGTGTATTAGTACCTTAAAGGTTCATATCAGTACTTTAAGAGTGTGTGTTAGTATATTAAAGGTTCATATCAGTACTTTAAGAGTGTGTGTTAGTACCTTAAAGGTTCATATCAGTACTTTAAGAGTGTGTATTAGTATCTTAAAGGTTCATATCAGTACTTTAAGAGTGTGTGTTAGTACGTTAAAGGCTCATATCAGTACTTTAAGAGTGTGTATTAGTATCTTAAAGGTTCATATCAGTACTTTAAGAGTGTGTGTTAGTATCTTAAAGGCTCATATTAGTACTTTAAGAGTGTGTATTAGTATCTTAAAGGTTCATATCAGTACTTTAAGAGTGTGTGTTAGCATCTTAAAGGTTCATATCAGTACTTTAAGAGTGTGTATTAGTATCTTAAAGGCTCATATCAGTACTTTAAGAGTGTGTGTTAGTATCTTAAAGGCTCATATCAGTACTTTAAGAGTGTGTATTAGTATCTTAAAGGCTCATATCAGTACTTTAAGAGTGTGTATTAGTACCTTAAAGGCTCATATCAGTACTTTAAGAGTGTGTATTAGTATCTTAAAGGCTCATATCAGTACTTTAAGAGTGTGTATTAGTACCTTAAAGGCTCATATCAGTACTTTAAGAGTGTGTATTAGTATCTTAAAGGCTCATATCAGTACTTTAAGAGTGTGTATTAGTACCTTAAAGGCTCATATCGGTACTTTAAGAGTGTGTATTAGTATCTTAAAGGTTCATATCAGTACTTTAAGAGTGTGTATTAGTATCTTAAAGGTACATATCAGTACTTTAAGAGTGTGTATTAGTATCTTAAAGGTACATATCAGTACTTTAAGAGTGTGTGTTAGTACCTTAAAGGCTCATATCAGTACTTTAAGAGTGTGTATTAGTATCTTAAAGGTTCATATCAGTACTTTAAGAGTGTGTATTAGTATCTTAAAGGTACATATCAGTACTTTAAGAGTGTGTGTTAGTACCTTAAAGGCTCATATCAGTACTTTAAGAGTGTGTGTTATGGGTCCTGCACACTGTGCAATTTTTCAAAATCCTTTGCGAATGTCCCTTGTCAGACTGTACGAACATGATCCCCGTGTCACACTGTAAGATCTCAGTTGTCATTAATGTCAGACTGCACGATAGTTTAGGCGCGCTAAAAACGGACGCGCGCAAGAAATCTCACCCGGAGTTTTATATCATCAATGAATGACGCGTTCAGTGACAGTGAGCTGCATTACGCGGGACTGAAATGCTGGCTACAAATACATTTCTAGCTCTCGTTTTGGTCATAGTTTGTCTTGAAAAACCGAGATATTTGACTGTTGTCGTAGGAGAAGTCACACTGCAGGATTCTGTGCCAAATCTTCTGACACTGCCAGAATTTCGTCTGAGGTAAAATTTGATCGCAGAGCTCATTAAGCGGCGGCCGGTGAACATGTCAAACTAACGACCAAAGACGTCAGATTTTAGCCTAGGATCTGAGGAATCTTTTAGGATCTGCTAAATTTGTCTCAGACGGCCAAATCGTTGCCAAAATCGCACAGTGTGCACCCGGCTTTAGTATCTTAAAGGTTCATATCAGTACTTTAAGAGTGTGTATTAGTACCTTAAAGGTTCATATCAGTACTTTAAGAGTGTGTATTAGTATCTTAAAGGTTCATATCAGTACTTTAAGAGTGTGTATTAGTATCTTAAAGGCTCATATCAGTACTTTAAGAGTGTGTATTAGTACCTTAAAGGCTCATATCAGTACTTTAAGAGTGTGTGTTAGTATCTTAAAGGTTCATATCAGTACTTTAAGAGTGTGTGTTAGTATCTTAAAGGTACATATCAGTACTTTAAGAGTGTGTGTTAGTATCTTAAAGGTACATATCAGTACTTTAAGAGTGTGTATTAGTATCTTAAAGGTTCATATCAGTACTTTAAGAGTGTGTGTTAGTATCTTAAAGGTTCATATCAGTACTTTAAGAGTGTGTGTTAGTATCTTAAAGGTTCATATCAGTACTTTAAGAGTGTGTGTTAGTATCTTAAAGGTACATATCAGTACTTTAAGAGTGTGTGTTAGTATCTTAAAGGCTCATATCAGTACTTTAAGAGTGTGTATTAGTATCTTAAAGGTTCATATCAGTACTTTAAGAGTGTGTATTAGTATCTTAAAGGCTCATATCAGTACTTTAAGAGTGTGTGTTAGTATCTTAAAGGTTCATATCAGTACTTTAAGAGTGTGTGTTAGTATCTTAAAGGCTCATATCAGTACTTTAAGAGTGTGTATTAGTACCTTAAAGGCTCATATCAGTACTTTAAGAGTGTGTGTTAGTACCTTAAAGGTTCATATCAGTACTTTAAGAGTGTGTGTTAGTACGTTAAAGGTTCATATCAGTACTTTAAGAGTGTGTGTTAGTACCTTAAAGGTTCATATCAGTACTTTAAGAGTGTGTGTTAGTACCTTAAAGGCTCATATCAGTACTTTAAGAGTGTGTGTTAGTACCTTAAAGGCTCATATTGGTACTTTAAGAGTGTGTGTTAGTATCTTAAAGGTTCATATCAGTACTTTAAGAGTGTGTGTTAGTATCTTAAAGGCTCATATCAGTACTTTAAGAGTGTGTATTAGTACCTTAAAGGTTCATATCAGTACTTTAAGAGTGTGTGTTAGTATCTTAAAGGTTCATATCAGTACTTTAAGAGTGTGTATTAGTACCTTAAAGGTTCATATCAGTACTTTAAGAGTGTGTGTTAGTATCTTAAAGGCTCATATCAGTACTTTAAGAGTGTGTATTAGTACCTTAAAGGTTCATATCAGTACTTTAAGAGTGTGTGTTAGTATCTTAAAGGTTCATATCAGTACTTTAAGAGTGTGTGTTAGTATCTTAAAGGTACATATCAGTACTTTAAGAGTGTGTATTAGTATCTTAAAGGTACATATCAGTACTTTAAGAGTGTGTATTAGTACCTTAAAGGTTCATATCAGTACTTTAAGAGTGTGTGTTAGTATCTTAAAGGTTCATATCAGTACTTTAAGAGTGTGTGTTAGTACCTTAATCACATAATCTGCACCGGATGGTCGTGGGCGGGGCGGTTGACGCAAGTCTCTACTTATAATTACTTTGTTTTATACAAACTGTTCAATCAACTATCACAAACTATACATCACTTGAAAGCTAAAACACTCAAGATTCATGTTCTGAACTCGTTTTTGCAATAAATACACCAGGGAGGAAAGGGTTAAATAAAATGCTGAGGCACTAGCTATTTTTACATTAGCATAATAAACGCGGTACTCATCTTTCATCTCCTGACGTTCAGATCAGATCGGACGAATCGACGAAACAACAGCATACATGTCTATGTAAGAGTCCACTCTTCAAAATGCATCCCACTTTTAATCCAAAACAACGAAAAAATAAGGGGAAAAAACTAAAAATCCTCAGTTGTTTGCATGAGTTTTTTGCGTTAGAGTAATCAATCATGTCCATTTTCAATGAAATAGCGATTATAATCATTATTTTGACAATCCCCCGTACTGTGGACTGTTCCGGTCATAATAAAGGTCCAGGTCTCTCTCCTTCAATTCTTGCTCTCTGATGACACGATATAAACGTTTTATTTAAATTCTCAAAAAAAGGGGCGAGGATTAAGAGGTTAAAGGTGCCTTTTGGGTTTTGTACCTTAGGGTACCGCCCCAGTGACAGCAATGTACCTTTATTTCTGAGAGTGTGTGCTGTGCAGATGGATGACGTTCTCTGGGTGTTGTGCTGTGAATGTGGGCGTTGATCCTTCACCCGCTGAGACACATTAATCTGCAACCCCTTTAATTCTCCACGGAACTCAGAGGAATGTCAAATATACAGAGTCTGTACTGTTAAATCTCCTGCATACTGTACACAAGGCCCGCTCACGATATAGAGGAAATACACACATACTGAGATTTAATTAAATAAACGCATGCGCTACCGGATTCAGTGTGAATCGTGCCATTTACAGATAGTCTGAAACCGCTACGGAGCTCTGCACATGACGTGAGCCCAAAATATATACACACTGATCAGGCATAACATTATGACCATTCACAGGTGAAGTGAATAACACTGATGATCTCTTCATCACGGCTCCTGTTAGTGGGTGGGATATATTAGGCACACTCTAAAAAATAAAACATTGGGTCAACAAAAAAAAATATGTTAACGTTTTCCACTAGAATTTTAATGTTAAGACTACTGGCAGAATTACATTAATTCTAAACGATATTTTGAGTATGGTGAATTACCTTTTATGCAACAATAAAACACATTTTTAAGTAACATGAACTTAATAATTTTCTACATGAATGCAAGTAATTAAGTTGATCCAACATAATGTTTTAAGTTAGGTGAAGAAGTTTAGGCCACAATAAAAATGCATTTTTAAGTAACATGAACTTAATAATTTTCTACATGAATGCAAGTAATTAAGTTGATCCAACATAATGTTTTAAGTTAGGTGAAAAAGTTTTTTGGCCACAATAAAACACATTTCTAAGTAACATGAGCTTAATAATTAAGTTGAGCCCTGTCCTATAGAAAATAATTTTTCCTGTGTTTTCCAGGAGGCAATTTTTTAAATATAAACAGACACCATTAATGATATTTTTTTTTCTCCTAATGATATTCAGGCTTACCATGTTTTTGCTCTTCTGTCATGACCGTGAGAAAAAATCTTTAGCCACACTCAGCCTCCCGTTTGTTCCGACGAAGAAAAATATAACGTATATGTAATAAATAAAAAATATATATCGAACGTTTTATCGAACACATTTTTATTAATAGCCTATTGATTACATGTCTATCTCGAGACATGTCGTTTTATCGCCCAGCCCCACTGTAACCCATGTGTTTAACTAATTATCACATTCACGGTCTTAACGTGAATATTAAACCTTATGAAATATGGTTCTCCAAAATAAATTCTTAACAGACGAGAGCAGGCTGTAAAACACACTTTTTTGTGGTAAAATACGAGCAGAAGGTTAAAAAAAAAAAAACGAAATTTGGATAAATAAATAAAACGAAATTTAGGAAAAAATTAAACGTAATTCATAGGGCCCTACATAATTCCGACTGGTTTTGAGCAAAGTATCTGAACAAATAGTGTAGCTAAGTTAGCTCAATTAGTGACAGGCTACAGCTATAACGTTAGCTAACTTTACCTCCTCGGCACACAGACTAGTTATAACGTTACTATCAACACTGCGCAGATTTCAGAGTAAGGACTTACAGATTTCAGTATTTGGTTACAAGTATATTTGGCCATGGGCCAAAAAAAAATGCCACTAGATGGCGGGCCAGAATATAGTCAAGGGATAATTTAATAAATAAATAAATAAATAAATAAATAAATAAATAAATAAATAAATAAATAAATAAATAAATAAAAATAAGTCAAAACATAAAAGAGGATTTGAATAAGCCCATTATTGGCATGTTTGATTGCTCTTATCGAACTATGTTTTATTATTTCCACTTTCCATATTGTGAATTATAAATGTATTTTAATTTGCTTGTTACACATGGAACCTATTGTAATACTTATTTGACGTCATGTAGCTTACTTTTAGCTCAGAATTATTCCTTGGCATCCTCACGTAGTAAACTGCATTTTTTTGCAATCGTTTGCGTTTTAGAGGCAGGCTAAACGATTAGGCTACTACATCGAGTGCAGACTAGTGATGTTAACATTTAAGATAGCACTATCAAAGAGTCTAAAGAGGAAAGTTAACAGCGAAAACAGGGCATACAAAGAAGAATGGGAAGACATCTGTGCATGCATCCTACCTGGTTTTGTGAATGCAAAGCTGGTGTGTCTAATCTAAGCATGGCACCTTTTTGCTGGTTCTTGTCAATATTTTTTGATAAAAAGGAAGCTGAATTTGAGTTGTTATTGTTCACGTGTTGGTGCTGACGCCTCGCGATATAATCAAACGTTTCAATATTTCACTGTTCGTTTTGTCATCATACCACACATTTCATGAGGCTCTTTTAGAGGCGTGTCTAGCGATCTATTCCAGACTCTTGAATGTCTTTCAGAACTTTTCAAATTGAAAGCTCTGACTTTATCCTAAAATAAAACATTACTGCTAAAACGTTGCTGTATTTAAAAAAAAAAGGCAAAATCACTAAAGACAAAATTGATTGAATGTTGATATAAATTCGCACTTCCCGCTCTGAGCGGGGCTCGAACTCGGGTCTATTCTGCACGGGAGTCTGACGCTCTAACGATGAGACTAAACGCTGCGTAACGTTCCACTGGCCACTAGACGAAGTGATCGTCTCTTGAAATAACGGGAGTTTACCTGCACAGTTCTCATTAACTCGCCTCCGTTACACTGACAGATATATTTCTGAACCAGCCGCTATCAAAACAATCTGCCAGATTCGGCAGATGCGGGCGCGCCGCGGGCCAGATATTATCGCTGGCGGGCCATGCACTTTTTGCCCGCGGGCCGCCAGTTGCCGACCACTGAAGGCTGATACCAACTGAATCCTGAGCGAATGCGAATATGTGTAATTAAGCATAAAACTACTTACCATTCACCACATGCTTCACTCGTCTCGTTGCATGGCCTTGCGCGCGGAAACTGTGGGCTAGCTGTTTGCACGTCATCAAATTGTTTTTTACATTAACAGAACTTAAAATTAAATTGTTTCTTGATTAACTGAAAATGTTAAACTCTGACAAGTCATGATAGTATATTTCATCAATAGGCATAATTTGTGTGTCATCCCAACTCAATAAAATAACAATTACAATTAAAAAGTCTAATAGTTTCTCAGAACTTGATTTTTTATTTCACAACAATATATATATTTAAGTAATGACTAAAGGTCCTCTGAATTAGTTTTTAGAGTCGTCAAAGTTGATGAGTTAGAAGCAGGAAAAATGGGCAGGCGTAAGGATTTGAGTGAGTTTGACAAGAGTCAAAGTGGTCTGCAGTGGGCAGTGTCTATCAAAAGTGCTCCAAGAGGAACAGTGGAGAACCGGCCACAGGGTCATGGGCGGCCAAGGCTCATTGATGCACGTGAGATCAAACAGACGAGCTACTAGAGCTCAGACTGCTCCAGAAGTTAATACTGGAGATATATTTAACCCATTATAAAGTAAGATTTCTAGCTTCCGGCTTTCTTATGAAGAAAGTGTATCGACTCTTGCAGTTCAAAACGCTTATGCCATGTCCAACGTCATTCACCAGATACATTCTTTTCTGTAAGCTGAATACGGAAACTAGATATTTTACTTTATAAAGGTTTAAATATGGATATTTTTTCTCACATAAACACTTTTCTTCAGACGGCTTTTATTAACCCTGGGGGCTGTGGATTACATTTATGAGGGATGGATGCACTTTTTTGAGTTTCAAACTCATGTACTGCCCTTATAAAGTTCGGAAACATCAGGATAATTATTAAAATTACACCAATTGTGTAGCCTGGATGTCAGCCGAACCTAGCCCCGCCCACTAATTGTTTAGGTCGGGCAGTTTCGGTCTGGCCTTGCTCCATAGAGGAGTAATTATCCCCGAACAGAAACTGACCAATGAAATCATCAGGGCGGGCTTTAGACGATGACGGACAGATGATCAACAGAAACTGACCAATGAAATCATCAGGGCGGGCTTTAGACGATGACGGACAGATGATCAACAGAAACTGACCAATGAAATCATCAGGGTGGGCTTTAGACGATGACGGACAGATGATCAACAGAAACTGACCAATGAAATCATCAGGGTGGGCTTTAGACGATGACGGACAGATGATCAACAGAAACTGACCAATGAAATCATCAGGGCGGGCTTTAGACGATGACGGACAGATGATCAACAGAAACTGACCAATGAAATCATCAGGGTGGGCTTTAGACGATGACGGACAGATGATCAACAGAAACTGACCAATGAAATCATCAGGGCGGGCTTTAGACGATGACGGACAGATGATCAAGAGAAACTGACCAATGAAATCATCAGGGTGGGCTTTAGACGATGACGGACAGATGATCCAACAGAAACTGACCAATGAAATCATTAGGGCGGGCTTTAGACGATGACGGACAGATGATCAACAGAAACTGACCAATGAAATCATCAGGGCGGGCTTTAGACGATGACGGACAGATGATCAACAGTAACGTAATCATCACGTCATCAAAGGGGCTTGGGTTATATTTACTCGAATCCTAAACGGAGAGCTTGTTTGTATCTGCATCACCTTCAGAATTTCTCTCAGAAATTCCAGCGCGTGCAGACAGGGTTGCCGAGTTTTTACAACAAAACGTGCCAACTACTAGCCCTAAACAATAGTTTCTCGGGGGGTTCTCCTGGGGAAAATGGTGTTTGGGGGGTAAAATGTGTTATTTTGGCAAGGTTGCTGCTAAAATTCGCACTCATGGGTCTATATATCACATAATAGTCGCTTCAACCCGCGGAAAAAAAACACGGACTTGGCAACACCATGGACAACACAGTGCAGTTGAGCTCTGTTGACATTTGACAATGCGTTGCTTCGTTGCTCCGATTGGTTGTAGGTCTGTCCAATCGAGGTCTTTCCTGGTTTGGGTTGAAACACGCCCCATAATCACAGCCCAATGGAGCATCAGACTCATATTCTGACTAGAGCTGAGTATGACCATGTCAGGCAATTGTGTTTTTCTGAAAGAAGAAAGTCATATACACCTAGAATGATTTGAGGGTGATTAAATCATGGGGTCTTTTTTATTTTAAACTAATCCTTTAAACCAATGCATGAAAAATTGTCTTTGTTAGATTGCTTCCAGTTTGGCAGTGTGAATACTGTTTGTGAATACTTGACAAATTGCTTTGTTCCTCTCTTGTAAATCGATAAAAGTGTCTGCTAAATGCATAAATGAAATGTAAATGCTACTTAAATACACAAACAGACATGGCCACACTCAAAAAAAAATGATTCAGGACCTTCATAAATAAGATGCATTTAAATTATGTTTACTTTACCTTAGTAAATTAAGTTGTGTCAACATGTGTTCAATCAGCCTAATATATTTAAACCTGAAGTTTACTTAATTAATTTGCGTTAAAACTACATAAAATATTTGTGTTGACATAACTAACTGGGCAGTGGATCTGTAGTTCCCAGCATGCTTTGCAAGGGACTGCGCTAGGAGAGAAAAAATATGGATTAAAAATAATTATTTTATGTGTTTTTCAGTAAAGGGAAAGATGTTATTAGTTCATGTTAGTGTTTAATGTTATGTTGAACATTGAGGAGTTTCTGTAATTTTGTGGTTACCGTTATGCAGAAGAGAGAGAGAGAGAGAGTGTGTGTGTGTGTGTGTGTGTGTGTGTGTGTGTGTGTGTGTGTGTGTGTGTGTGTGTTTTTGTGTGTGTGTGTGTGTGTGTGTGTGTGTGTGTGTGTGTGTGTGTGTGTGTGTGTGTGTTTGGGCACTTATATACAAATTTATTGGATGTATTTCCTGCTCTCAATTAAATATGTTTAGTTTATCTAATGAGTTAATTTTGCATTTTATTTTTTAAAAATGTGCTTGTTGTTATTTATAAGTTTTAAAGGCAAATTAAATTGATAACAGTGTTCACCTTACATAATAAACTTTTATAAAGTTAACATAAATTAATTAAGTAAACGACACATATAAATATTATGTAACAGTGACAAATTCAAATGGTTTGTATTTACTCAAAGAGATAGTGCCAGCTTTACTTGCCTTGTTTTGTTCATATAACTAAATTGTTATTTGTAAAAAATTCTCAATATAGTTGTGCAACCACTGACCACATATTTTTAAAGTAAATTCAACAAGTCCTTTTTTGAGTGCAGGAACATGTTCGCGTCGGATCGCCTAATGCGTGACTATACTGAGAGTTTGTGTAGAGTTACGCATTAAACTCCACACAGCTCCGGCTATTGCAGCTGCTGAACTTCCAGTCCTTTCTGGCATCTGGAGTCTGGCATGTGCTGCAGGTGCACAAATCACTATTCAAGAGTCGCACAGCCAAACATCTGCCTCACAGCAGGAGGAATCCGACTGCAGGGGAACCGTGGGCTGAAATGAACGATGATCTAATAGCGTATCGTATATGAAGAGCTTAGCGTTGAGCGGTGCAATATAATGCATGTTTTTAATTGCACTTACATCCTCATTTCTTTCCCAGAATGCCTTCACTGTCAGGACATCAAGAGTCCTTATGGATTTCTGCACTGGAAACGCTTACGGAGAGTTTTATTTAATTACCCAGATTTCCCCGTTCATTATCTGTGCACCTGAGGAAAGAGACGAGTGTGTGTTTTATTGGTGTGTGTGTAATCAGGCCTGAAGAATAGGATGTGTTACTGAATTCGACTGAACGCTCTCCCTCTCCCTCTTTCTCTCTCTCTGTGCGTCTCCTTCTGTATTTCTGTCCTCAGAGATAGGAGCTCGAGCTCAAACAAACACACACACACACCAATGACATGGCCCAGACACTCAACAATACCGTCAAACTGCTCATTTGTTTATTTCCAATTAAATTATCCTCCTTGGAAAGGTTCTCTCTCAAATTCGGTTAGAGTAATTTCGTTTGAGGTTTCATTTAACAGATATAATTGCAGAAGTGTTGGTGTGACGAGCTCTGTATAAAAATAGGGCCCTACAAAATTCATTTTCCCAAATTCTATTTTTATTTTTATGAATAGGTACGCTTAGGCCGTGTCCACCAAAGGGTTTTTAGCCAGCTGAAAACGCCTCGCTGCGAGCGCTTGAGAACGTTTTGGCAGGCAGCGTAGTTTTTTTCTCCTCAGTTGAGACTCTTTGCTTGTTATGATACGGAAAATCTGTGGAAGTCTTTCTAATTTCACAGGTAGTTTGTTTCTGTATTGATTCTATATAAAACTGCAGATACAATGTAAAGTATTTGCTCTGGCTTTTGTTTTAAATCATTTTGTTCCGTTATTATTGCTTGTTTTAAGCTGATGACGACACGCAGGATGTGGCGGTTGTTCTGTGTTGTGTTTGTCCCGCCCCTTCTCCACTGTGATTGGACAGCTGGGTGAAGAGTGACAGTGATGAGCGCTGCGTTTTACTCAAAGTTGAACATTCTTCAACTAAAAACGCCGAGCACTCAGCGCGTGAGCGTGAAGTACTCGCTCAGCGCCTCTGCGCTCCAGGCGTTCTAAAACGCGGCACTCTCATTGAAAACAATTGAAAACGCCAGCCAGCTGCGTGAAAAAACGCTTTGGTGGACATGCGGCCTTACCCTATATATTATACCCTATAAATGAAAAAAGATGAAAAAAATATTTTTTTTTGATTGTGGGATATTCCTTAAAACAGTTTTAATTAATTGTATAAATATTATTATTAACATAACTTTGATAAGTACATTTACTATACGATAGTAATATATTTCTGACATCATTTTGATTTATTAATGAATAATTAGCCAAATTCCGAGACATTCCGCATCACACAAATACATATTTTTACGGAATACACAAATACCACGTATTTTGCTTCACAAAAAAAAAAAAAAAAACACAAAAGTTTTATGCTAATCCTTTATTAAATGAATAAGCCGCTCCAGGTAAGAGCTTTTACCATGGCTAACACGTCCTTTACCCTCTTAACCACGGTATAATCGCTGTAATAACGCATTGCTCTCTTTTAAATGAACAGCAACACTCTTTCCTCTCAGGATTCACAGCATATGGCATTCCGGAATACTGACAGCATGGAATTTCTATGGATTCTATAAGTGGAAACATTCCGCATAAATCAGACGGTGACCCGAAGGAGCGGGAGGACGTCACAGATCTGAGAGCAGCCAGATGAGCTTGAGGCGAAGAGTAGCAGTGTGTGTGTGCGTGCGTGTGTGTGTGGTTTCGAGGTCAGTTCCATACACTCTGCTGTAATAGTAACACAAAAGCTCTACCCATAATACAATATTTTGAGACATCCACAGGGACTGAATGAAGGGATATGAAAGAAAAATGATAAAAGGACACAGAGAACAAAACTCAAGAAGACAAGCATCCACTATATTGCTGAAAATTCAGGTGTTCAATCTCTTCATGGCCACAGGTGTATAAATCAAGTTCTCGGCCTGCAGACGCTTCTACACACATTAGTGAGAGAATGGGTCGCTCTCAGGAGCTCAGTGAGCTCAAGCGTGGGGCCGTGATCGGTTGCCACCTGTGCAATAAGGCCATTCCTGACATTTCCTCACTACTAAATATTCCACGCTCAACTGTTAGAGGGATTATAACAAAGTGAAAGCCATTGTGAACAACAAAAACTCAGCCATGAAGTGTTAGACCACGTAAATTCACAGAGCGGGGTCAGCGCATGCTGAGGGTCACAGTGCGCAGAAGTCACCAACTTTCTACAGAGTCAATCGCTCCAGACTGTTCCAAAATTCCAAACTGACAATCCCATGGATGAGTCTGGGTTTGGGGTTGCCAGGAGAA
Organism: Pseudorasbora parva; assembly: GCF_024679245.1. Taxonomy (NCBI): domain Eukaryota; kingdom Metazoa; phylum Chordata; class Actinopteri; order Cypriniformes; family Gobionidae; genus Pseudorasbora; species Pseudorasbora parva. The sequence continues at coordinate 6,344,044 of NC_090175.1, read as the reverse complement.
CGGGACTTGCCTGACTGCATTGTGTAAAGGTTGGTGGAGGGGGGGTTATGGTGTGGGAATGTTTTTCATGGGTTGGGCTTGGCCCCTTAGTTCCAGAGAAAGGAACTCTTAATGCTTCAGCATATCAAGACATTTTGGACAATTTCATGCTCCCAAATTTGTGGGAACTGTTTGGGGACGGCCCCTTCCTGTCCCAGCATGACTGCTCTCCAGTGCTCAAAGCGTCGGTCCATGGAGGAGGAGTTTGGTGTGGAGGAACTTGACTGGCCTGCACAGAGTCCAGAGCTCAACCCGATAGAACAGCTTTGGGATGAATTAGAGCGGAGACTGAGAGCCCGGCCTTCTCGTCCAACATCAGTGCCTGACCTCACAAATGAGCTTCTAGAAGAATGGGCAAAAATCCCCATAAACACACTCCTAAACCTTGAGGAAAGCCTTCCCAGAAGAGCTGAAGCTGTTAGAGAGGCTGGGCCGACTCCAGATTAAACCCACAGGATTAACAATGGGACGGCATTAAAGTTTGTCCCGAAACTTTTGGCTATATAGTGGCAAAATATCTCTATCGCAAATGAAGAAGTGAAGTGCAGAATTATGTAGATTAAGAGAAAAGATACCTGATATGAAAAAATAAATCACACATGCAAAGCTAGGATAGCAAATTACTGGTAGGGTAGAGAAACCATGGAAAAACATTTTTTTATGCAAATTATACAGAAAAAAAAGTCTACATTCAATAAATGTGTTCAATCCTGAAGTAAAGACTGGGTAAATTCTACATTTATATTCAATTCAGGCGTGCAGAAATTAGATTTATTTCTAAAAATACAATGTGGGGTCCGTACGATAAGGAGTCTCACCACGGCTGCATTTATTTGATTAAAAAATAAAGTAAAACTTTAATATTGTGAAATATTATTAAAATTTTAAATAACTGTTCTCTATGTGAATATATGGTAAAGTGTAATTTATTCCTGTGATCAAAGCTGAATTTATCATCATTACTCCAGTCTTCAGTGTCACATGATCCTTCCTTTCGGATATGATTTAATATTTATGATTATGAGCAATGTTGAAACCCGAGATACATTTTTTGTTAGGATTTTTTGATGAATAGACAGTTCAAAAGAACAGCTTTCAGTTAACAGATACTCGTGTGTTAAGTGTGTGTGTGTGAGTGTAGACAGAGATATTAAGCTCAATTAACTTAATTACAGCGACCAGAACTTTCGAGCTCATCACCATGACGACCATTATTATAGAGATAACATGCAAATTAAATGGTGAGTTGGTGGGAGGGGCAAGAAGGCCGTGATATGAGGGCACGTGAGATTAGTGAAGTGTGTGTGTGTGTGCGCTAGGCGGAGGTCACAGCGTTCAGCGCACACAGCTCTTTAATCTGAGCGTCACGAGTAGACAGAGGGAGACTAATAGTTTGAGGTAATTCTGTCAGGCTCCGCAAACGTTTCTGGCAGGAAGTGACGGATCGATGAATGGTACAAAGAGCAGGAAAAAAAACTGAGGATTAAGCAGATCTGATGGTGCAAATCTAAATGCCACATCTATCATTAATCTGTCACAGAAAGAGAAGCACTAGATGAAGGTCAGACTGATATAACATCAGCCGTACGAACCTCAGGTAATTCTGTCCGGTTTTTGGCAGGACATGTGGATCGATGGATGTCTGTGTCAGAAACAAAAGAGCAGGAGAAACCCGAGTCATTAAAGAAACTTCAGCTTCTGATTTACACTGTCAAGCTCCACAAAGCACCATCAAAATCATCCACGCGGCCGTACGAGAGAGAGGGAGAGAGACCAAAGGCGTTTAAATTCACATTTAGCGTGTTGAAGTTAAAGCCCGCGGGAGAGAGTTCAAACTGAACTGAAGCAGAGCGCTGGAGTTAGCGGCGTGAATGATCCAGTGCCAGTGATCAGAGTCCATGTGATGAACTCTGATGATTCATTTACAACGCAGAGATCAGCTGTGCCCAACACGGCCAACGCGCGATAGATACTCACTGCCAAAATCAATCCAGGGTCACTGTACGCCAGAAATACCTCAAGATCTTGATGTAGTGTCAGAAACAACACATCTATGAAAGAACGTATCGGTCAGGTGTGTGTGTGTGTGTGTGTGTGTGTGTGTCTTCAAAAGACCACTAGAGCTTCAGGCTGAAGATGGCTAATAAAGCTTGTTTCTGCCATTATGTGTCATTCAGTGTTGAGTAGAGTAAATTTAACACATAGCCTACAGTACACTGTAAATAATCATATTGTTGGTTTAACTTTAAAAAAAAGTAAGTAACCAGGTTGACTTAAAATTTTTAGCTTATTGAAATAAAAAATTTGAGTTGATATAATGAAGGAAATTAGTTTAATAAATAGAAACTCAAAATGTTATTTATTTTATCTGAACCACATAAAAAAATTGATAAGTCATGAAAATAACACAATTTGGCATGTCTCACTGCATCATCACAAATAAAACACGCACAATTACCCAATAAAATTTCCATAATAACTTACGCGCCACTGCTAACCTGCTCCAGGGCAGGTTATGTTCTGGATAAGAGATCTCAAACTGAAATTGGACCAATCAGCTGTGAGCAAAGTGACACACTTCAGAAATTAAGCCACGCCCCCTGCTTCTGCTCCATATTAAAGGTCACTACATAACAAATGGTTTTTAAAGACTTAAGTGTCTGGCTTTAAACAATGATTATTTGTATGATAGAGGAAGAGTGTGAGGAAGAGGAAAAGTGTGAGGAAAAAGAAGAGCGTGAGGAAGAGGAAGGGTGTGAGGAAGAGTGTGAGGAAGAGGAAGAGTGTGAGGAAGAGGAAGAATATGATGAAGAGAAAGAGGAAGAATTTGAGGGAGAGTGTGAGGAAGAGGAAGAGTGTGAGGAAGAGGAAGAGTGTGAGGAAGAGGAAGAGTGTGAGGAAGAGGGAGAGTGTGAGGAAGAGGAAGAGTGTGAGGAAGAGGAAGATTGTGAGGAAAAAGAAGAGTGTGAGGAAGAGGAAGAGTGTGAGGAAGAGGGAGAGTGTGAGGAAGAGGAAGAGTGTGAGGAAGAGTGTGAGGAAGAGGAAGAGTGTGAGGAAGAGTGTGAGGAAAAAGAAGAGTGTGAGGAAGAGGAAGAGGAAGAGTGTGAGGAAGAGGAAGAGTGTGAGGAAGAGGAAGATAGTGTTGTCAATCCGCCACACCGAGGGTTTTCCTCTGCCTGTGATGTGTGTGAGGAAGAGTGTGAGGAAGAGGAAGAGTGTGAGGAAGAGGAAGAGTGTGAGGAAGAGGAAGAGTGTGAGGAAGAGTGTGAGGAAGATGAGGATAGTGTGAGGAAGAGGAAGAGTGTGATGAAGAGGAAGAGTGTGATGAAGAGGAAGAGTGTGATAAAGAGGAAGAGTGTGAGGAAGAGGAAGAGTGTGAGGAAGAGGAAGAGTGTGAGGAAGAGTGTGAGGAAGAGGAAGATAGTGTTGTCAATCCGGCACACCGAGGGTGTTCCTCTGCCTGTGATGTGTGTGAGGAAGAGGAAGAGCGTGAGGAAGAGGAAGAGGAGGATAGTGTTGTCAATCCGCCACACCGAGGGTTTTCCTCTGCCTGTGATGTGTGTGAGGAAGAGGAAGAGTGTGAGGAAGAGGAAGAGGAGGATAGTGTCGTCAATCCGGCACACCGAGTGTTTGCCTCTGCCTGTGATGTGTGTGAGGACGGAGCCAACATGAGCGTGGATTATTTCGAGTCTGACATGCTTTTGTTGTTGAGTTTTCTTTGACCGTTGGGGCTTTAGCATTGTAAAGTACACCATGCTGAACATACACACACTACTGTAATACTCACTGCATACACACCACTCACACACCTCTGCAGCGGAGATTACTGTAGTGTTTACCGTACTGTAAAACGCTCTGGATTCTAGTGCTTATATTATTGACTGGTGTGTGTGTGTGTGTGTGTGTGTGTGTGTGTGTGTGTGTGTGTGTGTCCTGAAAGCTTTGTGTGATTGTGCTAGAAGAGAAAAGAGGTTCTCTGAATGCATTTTGAAGATCTGGTTTTGTGTTTAATGTTGTGAAGAAAATGGCTGAAGGTTTGAGACTCGTCTAAGCGATCGAGAGAAACTGTAAAAGGCTGCGGAGGGGAAATGCTTTATAATGATGAGTCTGAAGCCGCTGGTGTGTGTCTGTCTTCTGAACGTTATCGTGTGTGAGTGTAAAGGACCACAAACTTTAATGTACACACACACACATACTGCCCCTACCCCTAAACCTCTGCATTTTTACGTTCTCAAAATGTCATTATACACATTTGTGTCCTGATATGACACACACACACACACACACACACACACACACACACACACACACACACACACACACACACACACACACACACACACACACACACACACACACACACACACACACAGTATGATATAGTCCTACAATCTAGTATCAGATCTTAAGTACATATTGTTGATAAGAATGGAGCATAATTATTTAAATAAGAGTGTGAGCACTATGCATTGTCTTCCTACAACAAAACCACCCACCCACCCACACACACACACACACACACACACACACACACACACACACACACACACACACACACACACACACACAAAGAGAATCTCAATGACTGTACTTTTCAGATCCTGTGATCAGTGCTCAGCCATGCAAAACATCCCATAATAATGCGGTTGCCAGAGCGTTGCGATGCGGTTGCTAAGGTGTTCAAAATGATTTCCTCCTGTCCTGCACCGTCTCTCTAATCTTCTGATCTCCAGAAACTGGACTTCTTCACCTGATGTGTCGTTTGACCGATGCCACATGTGAGTGTGTTCACCTGAAGCACAGCTCAAAGCTGGAAAATGTCACGTTTCATTATTGTGCTCGTACATGTTCAAAGTTTAATACGTACGAGCTCTAATGCTTTGGCAAAGAGCAAGGAGCCATATTCTGATGTGTTGTTATAAAAGCCTGGTCTTCATTATCTAGCGCTTCATTAATATTCAAACAACATCAAAGACATCTTTAAAGTTCTAAATGGAATTCTGACCGTTATGAGAGAGGACGTCACATGCACACGAATAAATGAACGCTTCGGAAAGAGCAGAATCAAATGCATAAAACAGTATTTATACATTATAAATAAAGCTCAAATCGCGTCTGATATCAGTTAATCTCTGCCCTCGGCGCTGAAATATGAACATGCTCATTAGCATAGATTAATCAGCACTGAACCAACTCAACACGCCGTTAATGACGAGCTCCACGAGTCACTCCAGCCTCTGCTACAGCAAGAGTCGCTCTCGCTGCATCGGTTTCCATCATTATCAATTATTTCATTAATCCAGCGTGTGATTGGTTGGAGTAGAAGCCGTTGTGGAGCTGAAATCATAATTTCTTCATTGACAACCTTTCAAAAGGATCAAACAACTTACAAGTCATATTGGAAACGCAGTGAATGTGGACAGAATTTAGGACTCGACTGAGTATATTAGATATTATTTGCATAGACCGTAAAAAGAAATGGACAGAGCGTTCCCATAGACCTTCACGGCGAAAAGTGAGGTCAACTAGAGGCACTCACTTCCTGATGGCTGAGTGAACTGCGCAGGCTCAGACTGAGCTTGAGGACGTAGATGTGACGTGAGCCTCCTGTCTGACAGCTGGAGGTCTTCTAGTAGATGTGGAAAGTGAAATCTGAATCACGTTGTTTAAATAACTGCTAAATAACACTTGGTTAGCAATGGCCGCCCCTATGGGTGGAACGCTGTCCGAGTGCTAGATTACCCCCTTGATTATTTGGAGCAAAAAGCGCTAAAAAAAAGACTCAATACTCTGAGTGAACTAATTCAATCTGAACTGACTCCCTCTTAATCAATCTATTCTGAGTCACTCTGAACTGAGTCACTCTGAACTGAGTCACTCTGAACTGAGTCACTATCAACTGAGTCACTATCAACCGAGTCACTATCAACCGAGTCACTATCAACCGAGTCACTATCAATTGAGTCACTATCAATTGAGTCACTATCAACTGAGTCACTATCAACTGAGTCACTCTAAAGAATCAAATGTGTCCAGATCTGAGCACTGAGTTAATAGAACAATTCACTAAATTAAACTTATGTGATCATTTTCTTTCTTCTGTAACACACAAAATAAAATATTCTAAAGAATTTATGTGCAGCTCTTCAATTCAACAAAACCATTCAGGACAATGGACCACCAAGCTCAGACACAGACACAGACACAGACACAGACACAGACACAGACACAGACACAGACACAGACACAGACACAGACACACACACAGACACACACACACACACACACACACACACACACACACACACACACACACACACACACACACACACACACACACACACACAATCCCAGCGAACAAAAATATATTCAAAGTACATTTTGCTAATATTCCCATTTAGTTATGATGACATTATTTACATTTTTTTTCATTTTTAATGTTTGTTGAATGTTTAGGAGAGTGTTCTACGAACATAAGGGGAACATTAATTTCATAATTTAACAAAAATAACCAGAATATGTTCTCTGAACTTTCTTAAACGTTGTAACATTTAACAACCGTTAGAGGAGCGTCCAACTGAAATGTTTTTAAGACCATTAATAACTTCGTAAGTCACCGCCAGGTTTCTTTTTGTATAATTTTCACAAAATGTTCATGGCCCACAGAATATTTTTTTTTGTATGAATAACTGAACATGTAGTATGTCAAAATAAAGACAAAAAATTGTTATTGTAGCTTCATGCATTAGTTATCATCAACACTTGAATGTGAGTAAGTTTCATAAAAAAGTTAAACATTTTAGAAAAATCTATTTTTTGTCAATCCTTATGCGACCCAAATCGCCTACTTATACTACGTCCTAGAAGTAAGTTCTCTTTTTGTGCAGAAAACGTACATACTTTTGAGTGTGTATACTTTTGATTGTGTATAAGATGTAAGCTTCGGGACATACTACCTTGTCATCTTTAACAGAGTTTGTTGTTTAGTTACGTGCACTGCCCTGTCAATCATCTTGTCGTTCACCCTCCACATTCATTTCAGGTTCATTTCTCACCGTATGTGAGATGACTGTAGTCACACACTGATCTGCCAGCCGTGGGTATGTCATGTGGAGACTCTCCTCATGTGTTTGCAGTTTGAATATGATGATGTGTTTAAAACCCAATGCCCAAACGTATCTTTACAAAAGTTCTCAATGCTGCTGCAGATGAAATATAATGTGGAAAACACTGAAAAAATATCTTAGATACTTATTATCCACTTAACCCCTTTAATTAAACATCTCTACTTAACTGTCGGACTTGTCCAGCTGCCATGTTTGTAGTTTTTTTAACACTTTGTATTCACATTTGTAGTTCGAATCGAATCCTTGTCCAATGTGCAATGGGTTGTGGGTAATATTAGAGACCGCATTGACCTGCACTTCAGAGTATAACCAGAAATAGTAGCCCATACGTGTATCTTTTGGATTACTCCTTTCAACATACTACGATTTGGGACGTAAAAATACTATTTTTGAATACTATTTAGGACAGATAGTAGCATTGTGTGACATACTATCGCTTGTTTCTGCTGCTTCTTCATCTGTGTTTTAATCAGGAGAATCTGCATGAGTTATCCCTACCGTATAACGGTGAAAACCCGGAAAATTGAGGAAAGAGTTAAAGACCAGATAACCTTGAACAAACACATCACTGGAAGAACCTCGCCAGCACATTAGCCAAGTTATGGGAACGTTCCCTGTTAAGCTGGGAAAGCGGCATAACAGTGTCGATATATCCCAAGAAGTGTTAGCTTTGTGTGAGATACAGAGCATATTTCATCTGAAAATCCTCCCACTGTAACTCTCACATCTCATTGAATCGTGCGCATGTTTAGGTGTTTGTATTCAGAGTTAAACCGAGTTGCTGTGTGATGAATGGCACTGGAGAGTAATAATGATCCGGAGACATTTATACCTGTCACTGTAGATGAACTAGCAGCCAAAACTAAGACTGATTATATTTACTTTAAAGTAACAACGGTTTATTTCTCAGGGAAACGGCCCGGCTCTGTATAATCCAAGCAGGTGTGTGTGTGCCCCACAAGACGGACCACTGATTCACAGCCCTACCTGAATACAAATACACTTTTAATGTGCTTTGAGGGGAATCCGATCATAGCAGGGTTGTGTTTCTAATCACGTAGAGACGCGGTTTGATGTCAGTGAGTGTGTGTGACTCCACCGGACCTCCGCCTGACACACAGACTGCAGTGAAGACAGCGGAGGAGTCGACCAGTCGGAGAAAACAAGCCCCGTCTCAAAACACACAGACCTGCCCTACAGCCTACAGAGGGAGCGTCTCCATCCCGAACAAACAAGCTCATCCTGGACTCTGCAAAACTCCCGTTCACAAGTCATTTGAACCGTTTGGACGTTTGAACACTGCTGTTAGTCTGACATGGCAATACCGTCTCCACACTCAGACTGTGCTCACTCAAACGATACTTCGTCAGGAGTTTTCTCTGACGATAGTCTTTAATTTGGATCAAGTAAGGTGCCAATTGATCATCTGTAGGAGACTATTCTGCAGAAGTACTTCAATTTGTTTATGTGCTGTTTTAATTTGCCAGTCGTTGATGTAGTCTTCTTGTTTTTTTCCCTATTTCTTTAATTTTTGTGAGTTTTGACTTGTTGGATTGAGTTGGTGTGTTTTCACTAAATAATGCAAGGGGTCATTCTCTGGGTGTCCTGCCCTGTATGTGAGCGTGCAGTCTCTCTCTCACACACACACACACTCTCTCTCTCTCACACTAGTGATGTGTCGTTCATGAACGATTCATTCATTTTGAACGAATCTTTATTATGACTCGGGACTACCGAGTTGTCTCAGAGAGTGATTCGTTCATTTTGTGTTGACCGCGCATGTGCATTACGCAACATATGGCCTCTGAATCAGCTCTGAATCTCCGCATGATTAGTTCTTACGAGTCTTTCGGGTTTGAGTCTTTCGCTCTTCCTGTTAGTCCCATAGAGTCTATGCTGTCAGTAACGGAAACAGAAAAGATTAGTTCTTTTGAGTCTCGGGTTTGAGTCTTTCGTTCTTGCTGTCAGTCCCATGCTGTGTGTATATATATTCGATGTACTGCGGTGATACGCAAATTCCTTGTTGTATAGCTTGCACACAACCATGCTCTTGACGACGCTTCCATTCTTTCGTTTTTTAAAACAAAATTTCCCATCCACGGGGCCAGGCAAAGCGGTCTCATCAGCTTCTTCGTTCATGTTCACATGGTTTGTTGTTGTCGTGACTCCGGAGCGCTAGTTGGTGTTCCAGTATAATCGGTCCGTCGAAACTCATTCATTGAAAAACGTTCCGCGGTGCAAAAATAAGTGTGGTTAAATGTTTTTTTTTTTTTTTTCCGTAATTAATTAACGCGTTAAAGTCACGTAAATAATTAATCTTAATTAACGTGTTAAAGTCCCGTCCCTAATATACATATAAGACTATATATATATATATATATAATTCACACACAGTTGATTCAAAATTAGTCTAATTGAATTTGTGATGTTAGACTTGAATAGTCAATATATTTCCCATATTTGTATATGTCTGATATTAACTGAGAATAATATAAAAAAATAAAATAAATAACTACGTGCTTTTTATTAAAAAGGTTGTGAACTAGTATTCAATGCGGTGACAAGTCACGTGACAAAAGAACGAAAGACTCAAACCCGAGACTCAAAAGAACTAATCTTTTCTGTTTCCTTTATTGACAGCATAGACTCTATGGGACTAACAGGAAGAACGAAAGACTCAAACCCAAAAGACTCGTAAGAACTAATCATTTTGTTTCCGGACCTGTGTCACGCACGGTCCGGGCGGCCCAGCCCCCAGATCTGATCAGAGTCAGCCACAGACGAGTCGACAGCGAACGTCTCGAGGAGCTCGAAGACACGAGAGGCGGACAACAAACGTGATAAATATGAAGTTGCAAGAGAAAGAATGTTTTGGATCAGGAGGTGAGGTGAACAAACAGAGAGACTGCAATAGCCTGACCCAACAACATTTCAGTTTCTTATAATTTGGCTTTGGTTGCAGTACCCTATAGTTTATTTTTATGTAGTTTTAAAATGTAATCAACATTTTCATAAGTACTAGATGTGTTGGGCTATTTAACATGTAATTTTGGTGAAATGAACGAAATGACTCGAAATGACTCGAAAAAAGATTCGTTCATTTTGCTGAACGAGACTCAAAGATCCGAGTCAGTAAAATGATCCGAACTTCCCACTACTATCTCTCGCACGCACGCACGCACGCGCTCTCGCTCTCGCTCTACGCTCCACGCTCTCGCTCCACGCTCTCGCTCCACGCTCTCGCTCCACGCTCTCGCTCCACGCTCTCGCTCTCGCTCCACGCTCTCGCTCCACGCTCCACGCTCCACGCTCCACGCTCCACGCTCCACGCTCCACGCTCCACGCTCCTCGCTCCACGCTCCTCGCTCCACGCTCCACGCTCTCGCTCCACGCTCCACGCTCTCGCTCCACGCTCCACGCTCCACGCTCTCGCTCCACGCTCCACGCTCTCGCTCTCGCTCTCGCTCCTCGCTCCACGCTCTCGCTCTCGCTCCTCGCTCCACGCTCTCGCTCTCGCTCCTCGCTCCACGCTCTCGCTCTCGCTCCTCGCTCCACGCTCTCGCTCCACGCTCCTCGCTCCACGCTCCACGCTCTCGCTCCACGCTCCTCGCTCCACGCTCCACGCTCTCGCTCTCGCTCTCGCTCCTCGCTCCACGCTCTCGCTCTCGCTCTCGCTCCTCGCTCCACGCTCTCGCTCTCGCTCCACGCTCTCGCTCCACGCTCTCGCTCTCGCTCTCGCTCCACGCTCTCGCTCCACGCTCTCGCTCCACGCTTCTCGCTCCACGCTCCACGCTCTCGCTCCACGCTCCACGCTCTCGCTCTCGCTCCACGCTCTCGCTCCACGCTCTCGCTCCACGCTCTCGCTCCACGCTCCTCGCTCCACGCTCCTCGCTCTCGCTCCTCGCTCCACGCTCTCGCTCCACGCTCTCGCTCCTCGCTCCACGCTCTCGCTCCACGCTCTCGCTCCACGCTCTCGCTCCCGCTCCTCGCTCCACGCTCCACGCTCCCGCTCCTCGCTCCACGCTCCACGCTCTCGCTCCTCGCTCCACGCTCTCGCTCCTCGCTCCACGCTCTCGCTCCTCGCTCCACGCTCTCGCTCTCGCTCTCGCTCCAGCTCCACGCTCCAGCTCCACGCTCCAGCTCCACGCTCCAGCTCTCGCTCCCGCTCCCGCTCCCGCTCTCGCTCTCGCTCTCGCTCTCGCTCTCGCACACACTCTCACTCTCACTCACACTCACACTCACACTCACACTCTCACTCTCACTCACACACACACGGTGAAAAAGTAATTAATTCAGTAATGGTTATTTCCACTTTTCCATCCAGACTGAATTAAATAGGCTGAAGTGAATTTCATAAAATGGATGACAAGGAAAACTAGCACACAAATAAGTTAACTGACAGACACACACATAAACAGTATATGGTACAATTACAATTTCTCATTTCGATCACCGATAGGTCTCAAGAAACGAGGGGCGTGGCCACCATGGAGAAAATGGAAATACTGTTATGAAAATTATTTTTGACAGATAAACATGACATATGTTCATTCATTCACTTATGACGCACAAAACAACCAACAGCTTAAAATAAAAATAAAATAAAAAAAACAATCAGAGTGGAGGTGAAGATAAGGCATTATGAAAATGTGGCATTACCTCATCAGTACGCGGGACATATATATATATATATAAACAGAGGGACGTTGTCAACTGTGTTACCTGTTTGCCCACGTCACAGTTTAGGTCGGGTGAAGGGGATCATTTTATTAGTCTGATTTATAAACACCCATCAGTTTAAAAACACACACATTCTCGATGCATCCTCAAAAAAAGGGGCGGATCAAGGACACATCCGGGGAGTTGAACTGTACTAGATGTGAACTTCGAAATGGAACAGGACTCCGGCAGCGACCGATGATATTTCACCAGAACACAAAAGATGCATACTGACAAACGGCTATAGTGTCCATGGTCCATTAGTTCCTCACACCTGCCTCTGTTCACTCTCCTCTCATATTTAAGCCCTGAGTTTCCTTAGTTCTGTGTTTGCTCTCAAACGACTTTAACTTTGTTAATGTGTGAGTGTGAGTGTGTGGATTGGTGTACACCGTACACGGGTGTGTAAATGTGTGTGTGTGCAAGTGAATCTGAGTGTGTGCGCGTCTGTGTGCTCGAGTGTGAGTGGTTTGAATTGTGTGAATGTGTGTGTGTGTACAAATAAAATAACTCTTTACAAGTCTTGCATCATTGTTAATATAAACACCCATCACTTTAACTATGATTATGATAAATACATCAATATACAAGATATTTATTCTATAATCTAAACACTGTAAGAGTGGTGTGGTTTCACTTGACTATTGTTTGGTTTATTACACACACACACACACACACAAACACACACACACACACACACCGTACATGACTGGTCCATCCCAGAACACCCAATCCCAAAGCAAACAATCCTCTAATGCAGAAACACTCCTGTAACAGTCCCAGGAGATTATAACAGCACATTTGAGCTCCAGTGCAGCTATTAAACTATTGCAGATCATGTTTTCACTGTATCACATTCAAACACTCCAGGAATATCAAGTCAATATTATCCTCCTGTAACGCTCCACTGTTTGCCTAAAGCTCTGGACGCCTGCTTCTAATTATGGATCAGTTTGCAGTACTAAACTGTCCCACACACACACACATGCTTTGTTCATGGAGAAGCGACGTGTGCAGCCTCTCAAAGCAGAGCACACACACACACACACACACTCGGGGGAATGAATGACTTCTGCATAAGATAAACACTTAAGCCAACATCTCCTTTAATGACCAGACAAGTGAACATTACTGGCCAGCGCAAGGAAATTATCTGGGACTGTTTACTGAACCTCACTATTTATAGCCATCAACATTCAGCTCATCATCGCGCGGACATCATGAAGACCACAGCGACAGAAGGAAGAGCTGTTATCAGATGCATCTAAATAAGCCAGGTGAACAGATAAAGCTTTGCTAACTAAATTATAGCAAGCCATTTTAAACATGCACAATGGCAATCATCTTTGAATTACACACACACACACACACACACACACACACACACACACACACACACACACACACACACAACATTATGACTACTACTCTGCTGGTCCCTTGAGCACCCTGACTGCTCTGCTCTGTGTATTCTGACAGCTTTCTATCAGAACCAGCATTAACTTCTGGAGCAGTTTGAGCTCCAGTAGCTCGTCTGTTTGATTGGACCCCACGGGCCAGCCTTCGCTCCCCACGTGCAACAATGAGCCTTGGCCGCCCATGACCCTGTGGCCGGTTCTCCTCTGTTCCTCTTGGAGCACTTTTGATAGATACTGACCACTGCAGACCGGGAACAGCCCACAAGAGCTGCAGTTGTGGAGATGCTCTGACCCAGTCGTCTAGCCGTCACAATCTGGCCCTTGTCAAACTCGCTCAAATCCTTACGCTTGCCCATCTTTCCTGCTTCTAACACATCAAATATGAGGACACAATGTTCACTTGCTGCCTAATATATCCCACCCACTAATAGGAGCCGTGATGAAGAGATCATCAGTGTTATTCACTTCACTTGTCGGTGGTCATAATGTTTCGCCTGATCGGTGCATCAGAGGATGATTGGGACACTTTTTTCCATTGAGACGACTTGGAAAAAGTGTCCTAATCAACCTAAATTCACCATATCTATCTATCGATCGATAGACAGTTTGCAATTATAATTTAAATCAGATTCATTTTCCAATTGTTTGAAATAAATCAACATCTCAGGAAAATGTTATTGGGTTTCTAATCAAAATATGATGATTTCATAAATGTCCACTGTAGACTGGACATCATGCTTAAAATGTTTATCAGGCATTCTGGAGACACAACAAGAAATGATGTATCAATTTGTTGCCAATTATTACTCCCAGTATTAACTTTCATTTCCATTATGTTGCACCAAGAACACGATATGCAAATTAGATGCAATGTATCGATACATTGGGCTACATTAAATGGGAAAATCCAGGTATGGCAATTTTACACACATATTGCAAAATGTAAGATGGTGTTGTAAAACATTTCGTTATATCTTCCACAACATAGTGCAGAATCATCTTTAAACAAAGTTTGTTTAAAAATAATAATAATAATAATAATTATATTATTATTATTATTAATCCTGTTGTCAACTAGAGAGGACGTATCCTAACATCTGAATAAAATAAAATAATTCTAGGTCCCAGGAGGATATATTTTACCTACAACGACTAAGAAAAAATGTCAAGTAGCCTAATAATGACTTTCCTGAATGTTTTACTTATCTGGATCTTCAAGAACCCGCAGATATATTGTTATGATAACGCTTTTCCGCGATTGAAAGGAAGTATGATTGCGTGAGGTTATGTCTCATAAACCCCGTCAATGATAGTTTGTCCGCCTCAACACAAAGGCAAAGTCCTCCTAAAGCGCAGGTCAGCTTTATTAAAGTAACTTGAAGTATTAATCTGAACGCGCGGGCATGTTTTATTAAGTCTCTAAACATGTTTCTCAGAGAAATCAACTCTCAGGTGGAGCAGGTGTTTGAGCGCGAGCGCGTCGTACTCACCCGCGGAGCGTCCAGCGCGAGCGTCATCCCTCAAACTGCTCATCTCCAGCGGTAAATCCAACGCGCGTGTAATCCACCACAAACTAACAAACAGACTGAAACTGGCTTGTAGAAAGGCTCAACGGTGTGCCGCTGTCGAGAGCAGAGCAGAGCGTGTGTGGGATGAGATCCGTTACCGGGAGCCCGGCGTGACGTCATGTTTACTACAGCAGAATGCGCGCGACAGATCAATATCGGTTAAAATGTAATTAAGACTTCACTCAGCGAGCATGATCTTCACGGACACCGACAGGTCAAAACATTGGAGAAAACACTAATGTCTTTATTAACTCAACGACACACACATCTCCAAACACATCCATCAGTGTATCAGTAAAAACAAGGCGCTTATCAGTTTGTTCAGACTAGGAGTCCAGCTAGCTAAATTTAGCTAGCAGTGCAGATGTCTGGGGTCATATTTCACCCCAAAATCAATAAGCCATGATATTAAACTGAAATGCAAGAAAGCCGGACCATTAACATTAGATTTAAGACAATATGACAACGATGCAAGATACATATTTGCTTTGTAAAAGGTTATATTATTTGTACCCTCACAAACACACTCGCATGTTCACATACACTCGCACACACATTCACACACTCCTGTATACACCCAACCACACACTCACACTCGAACACACACACACACACACACACACACACACACACACACACACACACACACACACATTCACTTGCACATTGATTTGCACACTCACACATACATTCACACACTTGTGTACACACCAAACCACACGCACACACTCGCACTCAAGAACACAGACAGACACATTTACTCGCACACAAAACCACACACTTGCACTCATATACACACACACACACACACACACACACACACACATCGATGTAGTGACTGTGTTCATTTTAATTCAGGCTACATCACAATACATTTGAGTCTAATTAAAGAACTACGAGACTAACAGACTGCAGAGGAAAACACACTCTTCTTCATTTGTGACAGATTAATGACTGTCTCATAT